>NC_040041.1:5509678-5681895 GCF_003713205.1 Coffea eugenioides
TTTTAGCTAGAAAATAGTCTCCAAAGCAGATTTGTTTTAAAGTGGTGTGAATTTCTGTTGAGCATTTCTTTTGTGGTTGAAAGGATCTTTAGTGTAGTTTTGTTGAGGGTTTTCTGAGTGATTGTAAAACTTCCTAGCTTGACTAAGTGAGGCTTAGGGCAAGGAGGAAGTGCTCCCTCCATTGTACATCTAGTTGATCTTCATTCATCAAAGAGAAGTTGCTCTTCCTAGTGTTTGGTCTTCAAGTTTGGGTTAAGCTTGGTAGACACTTGGTTTGTCTCTCTACTTTACATTTCTGTTTAATAAAATATTCATTGCTTATCTATACTTGCTTCTCTGATCAATATTGCTATTGTCTTCTTATCTACTTGGTTGATCATTACTAAAAAGGAAGGTAAATTTTCATTAACGAAAAAGTGCATAAACTTGGTTAAGATTTTAACCTACCAATTCACCCCCCCCTCTTGGTTGTCTGTGGGACTAACAATTGGTATCAGAGCTTGGTCTCCTTGAGATTAAGCTCTAACGGCTTGGAGTAAAGATGACAACCTGTCATGCTATGTTTGTTGAGGGGCAATCTGTTACTAGGCCTCCCATGTTCAGTGGCTCTAACTATGTTAGCTGGAAAGAACGAATGATTATTTTTTTACAATCTATTGATATTGAACTATGGTTTATTGTCAGTGAAGGACCGCATGAAGCTAACTTTCTTGATGCAGATACAGGGTTGCTTCGGCCAAAAATGAGAGCTGAAATGAATGCTCAAGATAGAACTAACCTTACATTGAATGCCAAGGCCATGAATGTTCTTTATAGTGCCTTAGATTCAAATGAATCAATTAGAGTGAAAGGCTGTAAATCAGCCAAAGAAATGTGGGATAAGTTAAGAGAAATCCATGAGGGTGGTGACAATGTGAGAGAACAGAGGAAGGCCATCTTGGTCACAAAGTATGAATCTTTTAAGATTGAACCTCTTGAGGATATTGACAAAATGTTTTGCAGGTTCACTGACTTGATCAAAGATCTCGAGGTGTTGGGCAAAGAGTACACCTTGGGAGAGAAGAACAGGAAAATTCTCAATGCTTTGGGCAAAGAATGGGAAAATAAAGTGACTGCAATAGAAGAGGCTAAGGATTTAAGTTCTGTGCCTATTGAATCTATCATTAACTCACTAACCTCTTATGAGTTGAAACTGAAATCTAAAGTGCAGGAGGAAGAGGATTCTAGAGCAAAGAGAAACATTGCTCTAAAGACTACTCAAGGTGAAGATGATCCAGCTCACCTGGATGATGAAGACTCGGATGGTGATGATAATGATCTTGCTCTTATCACCAGAGGCTTCAAAAGGATTTTGAATAAAAGAAAGTTTAGAAGGGGAGGTCCTAGCAATCAATTCCAGAATCAACCATCTATCGCAAAGTACAAAGGAAAACAAGATTTCAACAAGAAACAGTTGGACAAATGCTTCGAATGTGGACAGATTGGACACTATGCAAATGAATGCCCCATGAAGAAGATGAAAGATGGAAAAGCTGATCGAAAGCCAAGATTCAACAACTTTCAGATTACTTGGAATGAATGCAACTCCGAAGGGGAAGTTGAAGAAGAAGAGGAATCAGCTCAAATGGCCTTCATGGCTATTGGAAATAATGAGGTATCTTCCACTCACTCGCAATCTGAAAGTGATAATGATGAAGATGATGATCTTGAATCTTTTGTTGAAAAGTTACATAATGCCTTGAAGGAATCTTATGATAAAAACAAGCTGTTAAAACAGAAAATTGCTTTTCTCATTCAAGAAAATACAAGTCTGGTTCAACAAAATAAACATCTAAAGACTGACAATGAATGCCTTGTAAGATCCGGATGTGATGTTCAAAACGAGCTTGACAGAAAGACTAATATTTGTGAAATGCTGAAGGAAAAGCATGGTGATTTGAAGAAAAGAATGGACATCTTGGATGAAACTTTGAAATCAAGAAAACAGGATTTTCTCAAAAGAAACATGTCATCTACCCATCTTACTGCTTGTCAAAGAACATTTGCTCACAACAAAATTGCACATGGCTTCACAACATATAGAAGATGTGGATTGAGATATATCAAACCAGTACATGTTAAGAACTCTTTCATTATGTGTGATTTCTGTTGTCAAAGAGGGCATTTGAAAGGAGATTGCTATGTGAAAAGAAATCTGAACAAAGGGATGAAATGCATGTGGTTAGTTAGATACAATGCTAACTATTATGGACCCAAAAATTAAAATGGGTACCAAACACCTTATCTTTTCAGGAAAAAGGATCAAACAAGTCCAAATGGTTTATTGATAGCGGCTGCTCAAGGCACATGACCGGTGATCCCTCCTTGTTCATAAAGCTGAAATCAAAATCAAGTGGAAAGGTAACATTTGGTGATGATGTGAAAGCTAAGACAATTGGAATAGGTGATGTTGGTAAGGATGGTGAAACTTTTGTTCATAATGTCCTCTTGGTTGATAACTTAGGTTATAACTTGCTTAGTGTTAGTCAATTGTGTGATAAAGACTTGTATGTGTTGTTTAAAAAGCTTGAATGCATTGTACTTGATTCCAAATACAATGTTGTGTTCAAAGGTAAGAGGTTTAATGACATATATATTGTGATTCTTGATAAAGTTGATTCTTCTAGCTTAAAATGTCTTAAAGGTTCAAATGAAGATCCTTGGTTGTGGCATAGAAGACTTTGTCATTTTAACATGGACTTACTAAAGGAAATTTCGAAAAAGGAACTAGTTAGAGGCTTGCCAAAAATCAGTTTTGAAAAGGATAAAATATGTGATGCATGTCAATTTGGTAAGCAAACAAAAGTTTCTTTTAAAACAAAGAAGTGTGTATCTACTTCAAAACCCTTAGAACTCTTGCATCTTGACTTATTTGGCCCTACTCAAATCTCTAGCTTGGGTGGTAAGAAATACTGTTTTGTGATTGTGGATGATTACTCTAGATACACTTGGGTGATATTTCTTGCTCATAAAGATGATGCCTTCAAGAATTTTACTTCATTGTTTGCTAAAGTGCAAAATCTGCTTGGTTTAAAAATTGTTAGAATCAGAAGTGATAATGGAACTGAATTCAAATTTTGTGGATTTCCAGAATTTTGTGATTATAATGGTATAACTCATGAGTTTTCTATTGCAAGGACTCCACAGCAAAATGGTGTTGTAGAAAGGAAAAACAGGACTCTCCAAGAGGCTGCTAGAACTATGTTGAATGAATGTAGATTGCCTAAATACCTTTGGGCTGAAGCAGTAAACACTGCATGTTATGTAATGAATAGAATTCTCTTGAGACCTATTTTGAAGAAAACTCCTTATGAACTGATTTTTGATAAGAAACCTACGGTTGGTTATTTCAAAGTATTTGGTTGTAAATGCTTTATTTTGAATCTAAAGGAACATCTTGGCAAGTTTGATAAAAAATCTGATGAAGGAATATTTTTGGGATATTGTGAAAATAAAAGAGGATATAGAGTTTTTAATAGAAGGACTCTTGTGATTGAAGAAGCTATACATATAACATTTGATGAAGCCAATGATGATAATTCCAAAAGTTTGTGTGAGGATGATGATGTAGGTGTTCGAGAAGGAATGGAAAAGCTATCAATTGGGAATGAAGGAAGTTCTAAACCAGCAGCAACTGAAATGGAAAATGAAGTTCATAATGATCAAGAAGTGGAAGATGAAGACAAAAATGATGATCCACTCAAAGATCTTCCCAAGGCTTGGAAATTCAGCCAAAATCATCCAAAAGAACTTATAATTGGTGATCCTTCCGAGAAGGTAAACACTCGTTCCTCATCTAGAAAATTGATTGATAATTTTGCTTTAGTTTCTCTTTTTGAACCTAAAAATATCAATGATGCTTTAAAGGATGAAAACTGGATTTTGGCTATGCAAGAGGAACTTAATCAATTTGAGAGAAATGAAGTTTGGACACTTGTTGATAGACCTCAAAATCAGCCTATCATTGGCACAAAGTGGATTTTTAGAAATAAGTTGGATGATAAAGGTGTTGTTGTAAGAAATAAAGCCAGATTAGTTGCTAAAGGATATGCACAAGAAGAAGGAATTGATTTTGATGAAACATTTGCTCCCGTAGCAAGATTAGAATCTATTAGAATGCTTCTTGCTTTTGCTTGCTTCAAAGGTTTCAAATTGTTTCAAATGGATGTTAAAAGTGCCTTTTTAAATGGTTTTATTGATCAAGAAGTGTATGTGGATCAACCCCCCGGTTTTGAAAATACAAAATTTCCAAGTCATGTGTTTAAACTTTCTAAAGCTTTATATGGTTTAAAACAGGCTCCAAGAGCTTGGTATGAAAGATTAAGTGGGTTCTTGATTGAAAAAGGTTTCAAAAGGGGTGTTGTGGACACCACACTTTTTACTAAGCATGTGTTGAAAGAGCTTCTTATTGTGCAAATATATGTTGATGATATTATTTTCGGTGCTACTAATGAGTATCTATGTAAGGAGTTCTCCACCACTATGCAAAATGAATTTGAAATGAGTATGATGGGAGAATTAAATTTCTTCCTTGGACTTCAAATTCATCAAGCTCTTGAGGGAATTTTTATAAATCAAGCAAAATATACCAAGGAATTGCTGAAAAGGTTTGGCATGGAGGACTCAAAACAAGTTGGAACTCCAATGTGCACTTCTACAAAGCTTGACAAAGATGAAGAAGGTAATCATGTGGATGAAAAGCATTATAGAGGTATGATCGGAAGCCTACTTTATTTAACCGCAAGTAGACCTGATATTATGTTTGCTGTTTGCTTGTGTGCTAGATTTCAATCTTGTCCAAAAGAATCACATTTGAATGCTGTAAAAAGAATTTTTAGGTATTTGAAAGGTACATTAGACTATGGTCTTTGGTATGCTACATCTAATGAGTTTGCTTTATATGGTTATTCGGATGCTGATTTTGGAGGTTGTCATGTGGATAGAAAGAGTACGAGTGGAACTTGTCATTTTCTTGGAAATTGTTTAGTCTCTTGGTTTAGCAAGAAACAATGTGCAATCTCTTTGTCTACCACCGAGGCGGAATATATTGCCGCTAGTGCATGTTGTGCTCAACTTCTATGGATGAAGCACACTTTGAATGATTTTGGATTGTTGTATGATTGCATGCCTGTATTCTGTGATAATACTAGTGCTATCAATTTGACCAAAAATCCTATTCATCATTCTAGGACAAAACACATAGATATAAAGCATCACTTTATTCGTGATCTTGTTCAAAAAGGTGAAATATGTGTAAATTATGTTTGTTCTAAAGATCAATTTGCTGATATATTTACCAAAGCTCTGCCATTAGATCAGTTCATTCATCTAAGATCAAAATTAGGAATAATCGAAAAATCATCCTAATATTTCTCAAAGTCTTCGGACGTCCGAAAGAAGATGAACGGACGTCCGATGATGTTCTTCAGCCATTTTCCAGAATTGCGCCTGTTCGGACGCAACTGTCGGACGCACAACTTCGTTCGGCCGTCCGACAGTGCAACGGCTCATTTGTTTTAAATTAACTTTCTTCCTTATTTGCTTCAGTCTCTTCATATCCTATTTCCTCTCGGACGAAAACTCTCTCTTCCCTCACTCTCAAATTCGTACCATTCTGTAACCACCATTCCCAAATTGACTCAACCAAAACATTTCCCCATCGTTTGCGTTTCATTTCTCCTGATCATTTCACCAAACTGAGTAACATTTCGAAAATCCCCAAATTTTCCTCACAACCCTACTCTTGCATAACCGCTCTGTCAAATCTCGTTCAAGGTGTTTTTGTCCCAAAATTTCTGTGCGATTCACTTCCCTACTGCTGTGTGCATCATTTGCATCCTCCATTCCACACATTTAGAACAATGGTGAATCTAAGGGGAGGAAAAGTTACTGCCGGACGCAAGCATCCACTCAGGGATGAGGATGAGGATCTTCCTACTGTCAAACGGACATCCAAACGCTTCAAAAGGGGAGCTATCAAGGGTCAAATGTCACGGCCTACTCCACAACCCACATCTCAGCCTAAATCTGGACAGGGGACCTCCTCTCAACCGCCTCCTAAATCAGTTCCTCCTCCTACATTCTTTGATGATGCTGCGAAAGACAAATACTCCTGGATATCCCAGAAGGGTGTCATCCCTCAAAGAACTGTAAACCCCTCTGAATTTCGCTCCATAGGTTTAGAATCCATTCTGAGTCTATTTGCTTTCCAGAAATGGTCACATCTTATTTCTATGCCAAATGTCTACTATCCTGATATGTTGCATCAATTTTTTGCCAATCTAAGGAAAGGTTCTGAACCAACTGAAATATTTTCCAGGGTTAATGGGGTAGACTTAATCATTGACTCTGAAATTGTGAACTCCATTTTAAATACTACCATTGAACGTTTATGCAAAGATAAGATTGCTAATTTCTTTTCTTATGAAGAGCTTCCTACTGCTGCAAATCATTTTGATGGGACAAAAATGTTAACCTATTTCAAAAGAAGTTTTTCCTCACCTGCTGATGCTAAATTGAATGATCTGGATCCTGTGAATTTAATTGCTTTTTCTATCATTTCAAACCTGCTTGTGCCCACTGATGGGCACAGAACTGATGCAAACAAAATGGAGTTGTACCTCTTTTATTGTTTTCAAGAAAAAATTCGTATTGATTTTGGTTTTGTCATGTGCAAGTTCTTACTTCGCTATGCCACTGATTCTCGCAGAAAATTGTCTTATGGAAAGTTTCTTCAAAAGATTTTTGAGTTTAACAAAGTCCCTATTCTAGGTGTTTGTCCTAAAGAAGCATCTTCTTATGCCTTTACAAAAGGGTATTTTGAAAGAAAAAATCTTGTTTTCAAAGATAATCTGTGGGCTTATAAGGGTGCATCTTCTAGTGAACTTAGGTCTAAGACTGCACATGATCCTTCACCCATTTCACTCACTCCCATTCACCCTAGGAAGTCTGCCACTAAAGCATCTTCATCTTCCAGTAATGAAGTAATTGAGCTTCTTCATGAACTCAAACAGCATGTTCTTCTTCTAGAACATGGTCTCATGCTCACCATGTCTTCTGAGCAACAAACTGCCTTTCTTGACAAAAAGAATATTCTTTTTCCTCCACCTGTGGTTGAGGAAGTCTCACATGACAAAGAACCTCGAACCACTGATCAAGGTTCATCAGTTCCAGATCCGAATCCAGCAACTCCTGTGACTCCTCATGGCCCTTCCACATCAGACAAAGGCAAGGCACCAATTGTAGAAGCTGCTGAAGATAATGAAGACACTGAAGAGGAGGATCTCGACCAATATCAGCTTTCTCGGAGGACACCTGGATCCACATAGATCATCATTTAGGACATTTGCATTTTGTTTGTCTCTTTTAGAATATGTTATGTTATGGATATTCTCAGTTTCTTTTGGTGTGTGTTGATGGATGATCTAAGTACTGAGGTGTAATATAATGGATATTCTTGTTTATGTTTAAGTTCTGTGATGTTTCTAAGTATCTTGATGGAAGTTATTGGTGATGTTTAAGTACTGGTGATGTTTGTTTATTCTGTTTATGTGAATGGAATGAATTGTTTTTGGTTTACATTTTGGATAAGATGTATTTGTGTATAAGATGGATGTTTTTGGCTTGCTCTTTTGTGATGACAAAAAGGGGGAGAGATCTGATTGATGATTGATAATGTTGGATATGATGAATTGATTGATGGTTTAATTTGGATTTTGCTGATGGATTGAATTGGTGATATGTTGGTTGTGTGTTACTTAATTGTCATGTTTTTGGATGATTGTCTAAACTCGGTTGGGCAGTCTAGTGAGGGGGAGGTTTTCAAAAGTTCTTTGATTCACTATGGCAGGGGGAGTTTTTGTCTATTTTGAAAGGGGGAGCTTTCATTGCAATCATCAAATTTCATTTCAAACTTTTGTTTTGTCATCACCAAAAAGGGGGAGAATGTTATTCTTGGTTTTGGTGATCACAAAAGTTCTTTGAAATGTTTATCTAACCTTCTTCAAAAACAAGTGTTTTTGTCTATCTAAGAATCAGGTTCGAATATGTCATCAAAAGCAAAACAACCAAAATGTGAAGCAAAAACAGGACAATCAGGTCGGACGGCCGAAAGGAAACTGTCGGACGTCCGAAAGGATGAAGAACATCAGGAAGGAAGCACCGTCGGACGCTCACATAGAAGCATCGGACGTCCGGAAGGATCGGACGCTTACCATCGGACGCTAATCAATCGCATCGGACGTCCGAAAAATTCCAAGCTAACTTGCCAACTCTCTGCCTACGATCGGACGCTGCGGTGTCGGACGATCAAGACGCATCGGACGTCCGAACGTCAACTTTGATGCCATCGGACGATTGGTTCGGACGATGATTTGATCGTCGGACGTCCGACAGCCTCAACGGCTAGTTGACTCTTCAGCTGCCTTCTATCCGTTGGAAGCATTGATGAAGCCCATTTCTGGTTCCCTTTAAAATCAAACTGGTCTGAACGAAGCAGGGACTTTTGCACACTTTGTTTACAAGATCTAGTGAGATATTTTAGCTAGAAAATAGTCTCCAAAGCAGATTTGTTTTAAAGTGGTGTGAATTTCTGTTGAGCATTTCTTTTGTGGTTGAAAGGATCTTTAGTGTAGTTTTGTTGAGGGTTTTCTGAGTGATTGTAAAACTTCCTAGCTTGACTAAGTGAGGCTTAGGGCAAGGAGGAAGTGCTCCCTCCATTGTACATCTAGTTGATCTTCATTCATCAAAGAGAAGTTGCTCTTCCTAGTGTTTGGTCTTCAAGTTTGGGTTAAGCTTGGTAGACACTTGGTTTGTCTCTCTACTTTACATTTCTGTTTAATAAAATATTCATTGCTTATCTATACTTGCTTCTCTGATCAATATTGCTATTGTCTTCTTATCTACTTGGTTGATCATTACTAAAAAGGAAGGTAAATTTTCATTAACGAAAAAGTGCATAAACTTGGTTAAGATTTTAACCTACCAATTCACCCCCCCCCCTCTTGGTTGTCTGTGGGACTAACATGTAGCTTTGTTGAGGGTTATCTGAGTGATAGTAAAACTTCCTAGTTTGACTAAGTGAGGTTTGGGGCAAGGAGGAAGTGATCCCTCCATTGTACATTGAGTTGATTATTGTTCATCAAAGAGAAGGTGCTCATCTTTGTGATTGGTCTTCAAGTTTGAGGAAAACTTGGTAGACAATCGGTTTGATACTCTATCTTATTCTTTTTGTTTAATAAAATTCTCATTGCTTATATATATCCTTATTTCTGATCAACATTGTTCTATTCTTCAAAATTACTTGATTGATCTCTATTAGAAAAGAAGGTAAATTTTTATTGAGTGAAAAGTGCATAAACTCAATTAAGTTTTTAATCAACCTAATTCACCCCCCTCTTAGGTTGTCTTTGGGCCTTACAAAAGGTCATAAGTCTCTCAATTAATCGCGCGCGCGAAAACATGTACTTCCGATTTGTGCGCGATAAAGCGAAATTTCTAAGGAATTCTTGTAACGATGATATAATTAACTAATACTAGGATAAATAATCATGAAAATAACTATTTTAGAAATAAAACATGAGTTCTCACATGAGTCTAGTATTAATTGCTCAAATCTCCAATTAATTTGTACTAGCGCGTCTTTCGGAAAACTTTCGACGTGTGCACGCTATAAACTTAATTTTAACTTACTCACATCTAATCTCCCAATTAACTTTTCTTAATCTACTATTGATCATTCTTAATTCTCCAAGACTAATGTACTCTCGGATTGAACATAGTCTCGAAAAACGTGTACTCCTTATTTCTCGCTAAATGAGCCCTAGAAAAATAATTTTACTAACGAGACGTGTTAAAAATGTAATTGAGACATTATTCCATGTAAATAAGTTTAAAATGATTGAAATAAATTATTCAGAGAAAACGGGTGAGTAAATAATTAATTAAGCCAGAAAAATAAAATAAAATATGAAAATTTCGGGTCCTTACACTAAGACCGAGGGGTGCAACAAGTAGTCTTTAATCTTATCAAACGCCTGCTGGCACTCTTCACTCTAATGCAATGGCACATTTTTCTTTAATAATTTGAACAAAGGTTCACACGTGTGGGTCAACTGGGCGATGAATCTCCCAATAAAGTTAATCTTTCCTAATAAACTCTTCACGTCCTTCTGTGTTTTTGGTACCGGCATTTCACGAATAGCTTTAATTTTTGTCGGATCTATTTCAATACCCTTCTTACTGACAATGAATCCCAATAACTTTCCGGCCGGGGCTCCGAATGCACACTTCGCAAGGTTTAGTTTCAAGTCATATCTTCTCAATCTTTCAAAGAACCTTTCCAAATCAATCAAATGATCCTCCGCCCTCTTGGATTTGATAATGATGTCGTCCACATAAACCTCCATCTCCTTATGAATCATATCATGGAACAAGATGGTCATGGTCCTTTGGTAAGTGGTTCCGGCAGGCATTACTCGGTAACAAAACGTCCCCCATGGCGTGATAAAAGCGATTTTCTCTCTATCTTCCTCTGCCATTAAGATCTGGTAATATCCGGCAAAACAATCAGCAAATGATTCAATCCCATGTCCTGTGGTATTGTCCAGAAGAATATGAATGTTTGGCAACGGAAAATCGTCTTTCGGGTTGGCTTTATTAAGATCCTTGTAATCGACACAGACTCGCACTTCTCCACTTTTCTTCGGAATAGGTACAGGATTTGAAAGCCAAATGGGATAATGAGACACCATGATGATTTTTCCATTGAGCTGTTTTTCGATTTGTTCCTTGATTTTAAGGCTCATATCTGGCTTAAACTTGCGAGGTTTTTGCTTCACTGGTGGAAAATTTGGATCAGTTGGCAATCGATGGACCATTATATCTGTTGAAATTCCAGGCACATCATCATAGGACCAGGCAAACACATCTTGAAACATGGTCAAAAACTCATTCATCTCTTTTCTCTGTTTCTTATTCAAATGAATGCTAATTTTTATCTCCTTAACTTCAGTCTCAGTACCAATATTAATAACTTCTGTTTCTTCTAAGTTCGGTTTGGATCTCTCTTCATATTGTAAAAGATTCTTTAATAAAGACTCAGATTCTTCCTCGTTATCGCTCTCATCTTGAATTTCTAATTCCAAAATTTCAAATTCGTGAGAGATATCGAGATTGCAATCATCAAATTCTAGAATAGTGATATCCAAAGGGTCAATGTGTTTTATTTTTGGCTATCTGAAAAAGAATGAAATAAATAAAACAATGCGTAAGTAAATAAATTCGGGAAATAAACACTGTGCATTTCATTGAATTTGAAGGTAAAGGATAGCATGATAACGTGCGACTTAACAAGAGATTCAACATAAGACTTGCATTGAAAAGCATTTGATTAAAAACTATTTACAAACTAAAAAACAAAAGATAAGTGATGCGAATAATTTCTCTTGTGTCGACCAAAGGCAATCCCCTAGATTTACTGAAATTCCCTTCGGAAGGGAAGGAGATCACTGGTCAAATTCTTCATTGCTTCAATAGGCACCTCTGAAAATTCTGGGTCCTCCAACGGCTCCCCCTCAGAAGTAACCCCCACAAATAGCTCAGACAATCCAACATCCATTTCCTCAATTGGATCCACTTCAGATCTAATTACTTCTGACGGATAAGAAAAAGTACAATACAATGGTGGGATACTCATGATAAGTTGATTTCCTTCCTTCTCCGCCCTTTTGCGATTCATCATTTCTTTCTTATCCTTGGCAGTAGGTTGAAACCCTAATCCGAAGGTGTCCTTCTTTCCTTGAAACTCTATTGGTTCCAAAACTCCTTATAAGCTACACTCGAGGCCCTTGCCTATCTCATATTCTCCTCGAATCGTCTCTTTAGCCATCATAACACTGGTTTCGGGTAAATTCATTTCCACCATTGCCTTAGATCCCCAACCTACTGAAACAATATTAGCCACATGGTGAGGAGAAACCAGAGTGTTTCTATCACTTCCCTCTTCCAATGCAGGATTGACGATCATAGTGCAATCTTCCTCAGCAAATATCGTAATCAATTGGCCATTTACCACAAATCTGAATATCTGATGGAGCGAAAAAAGTACAGCACCTGAAGTGTGAATCCAAGGCCGTCCGAGAAGAATATTGTAAACACTCGAGAAGTCCATAACTTGGCACATAACTTGAAACTGGGCAGGTCTGATTTCCATCACTAAATCTACTTCTTCCATTGATTCCCTTTTTGCACCATCAAATCCTCTCACCACAGTGACAGACGGCCGAAGTTTAGCTTCCTGAAATCCCAACTTAACCAAAATGTTCCAAGGACAGATATTAAGAGCAGATCCATTGTCTATCAAGACTCTCGGCAATAACTTCCCATTACAACGGACTAAGATATACAAGGCCTTGTTGTGTCTAATCCCCTCCGAAGTCAAATCTTCATCAGAAAAAGAAATTTGATTTGAAGCCAAGACATGCTCGACTACATGAACGAATTTATTAACAGGAATGTTCTTAGGCACTTGAGTCTCATTTAACATCTTGAGCATAGCCTCCCTGTGAAGTTCCGAGGTTAAGAGCAGATTCAATATGAAAATTTGAGCGGGCATTTTAGTCCAATTGCTCGACCACCTTATACTTACTTTTCTTCAACATCTTAAGGAAATTAAAAGCCTCTTCATCAGTCACAGTTGGTTTTGTTGAAACGGCACTTTCTTTCGCTTTTGAGGATTCATCAACTGCGGGCTCACCTACAACTTTTCTAGATGTAGTAATGGCATCCACTTCCTTCTTGAGCATCTTTTCTCCTCCAATTAGTAGCGTAGGCTCGCTATAATTCCATGGGACCTCTTATAGGTTAAGAACAGGAGCTTGCTTAGGCAATTCAAGTACCACAAGCTCCGAAGACTCACATTCAAAAGGTATCACCTCCAGAATAAAAGGATCAGTATTTTCCTTGACTTCATAGGCTTCATCTTCCAGTATGAATGGTTCTCCGATGACTCCCATTATCCCGGCTTCATCTACAATGAATTGTGTAGGTTCCTCAATCTCCTCATTGATGGTAATAACTCCCACGACATCCTTGTGCGTAGGAAGAGGATTGTTGCTAACACTTGGCCTTTGTTTATCCCTCCTTCTTAGAACTATGTCTCCAGCCTCAATCATATCTTGAATTTTGTGCTTAAGTGCCTAGCAATTGGCAGTTGAATGTCCAGGGGCTCCCGAATGGTAGGCACAAAACGACTGAGGATCGTAACCTATGGGAAACCCTTTAGGATAGCTTTTCGGAGGTATTGTACCAATTTTCCCAGCAGCTTTCAATTGCTCATATAATTGGTCAACAGGCTGACCTAGATTGATGAAGGTTCGGTATGGGGTTGGATTTTAGGTGTCACTGGTTTTTTGCTATTGGTAGTTGGGGTTAGGGGGTGGAATAGGTCTTGGGTTTTAAGATGGGCAAAGTCTAATTTGAAAATTTGGTGGGGAAATGTGAAATGGTGTTGGCGGTGTGTTTGGGTAATTTGGTCGAGGTTGATGGTGGTTGATTGTGGTAGTGGATCAAAAATGGTGTTTAGTCAATTCTTTTCTTTTTTTAACCTTCTTATATATCACATTTGGACGTTTAGGATTGCATTTTTCCTTTTTTAGGGTTTCTTGCATTTCACACGTACCATTTTTCTCGATGTTCGTGTATGTGATATGTTTCATTTCTTTCTTTCATTCACTTATGTTTGTATATTGCGATTGCATTTTTTGGATGGGGGGGTAGTCACCTTAGAACCTTTGCCCGTATTCAATGGTATAATCCCTCGATGTTCGTGTATGTGATATGTTTCATTTCTTTCTTTCATTCACTTATGTTTGTATATCGCGATTGCATTTTTTGGACGGGGGGATAGTCACCTTAGAACCTTCGCTCGTATTCAATGGTATAATCCCTCCCCTAAAAAGAAAAAAACACTTCATACGTGCATGCATAGTTTTATTTACCCTATTTTTCTTTTTTCGTGGGCGTTTCCCACACCATCTTGTAGGTTTAGAATCGATTTCCTTAGGTAGGCGGATGGTGTGCTCTGCGCCCATAGCGATACCTAAGGGATCACTCAAGTCATCGACCGAAGGCCCTGGGATTGATGACCCTTCGCCTTTAGGTCTGAAGGTTTGGGAACTTAGAGACTTATCGAGTCTAGATGCATATGTAAGCCAAATCTTATGCATCCATATTAGAAATACCTTAGGGTAGAGTCGATTTTATCCTGAACTAGGGACACTAAGCACGAGGGAAGGGATTCCAACCCTCTTTTCTTATTTTTGCTTTCTATATTCTATTGTATTTGATTGTCACAACGTGTTATGTGTTGAACTAACTTTCCTTGTTTCTTGTCTTTTGCATTCACAAACGTTAGGAAATAAGAGGTCTGGCATGATCCTCTTTTAGAACCTACCCTTGTAGATAGGCTATTGCATGTTTAGAAATTTTTGTATAATCCATTCATAAATTAATAATGTCATATCATTTTAGGCCTACCCTGGCATATAAAGGGTTCCTTAGGTCATGTTATCATTTTAAATTGCATATTTTATCGCTTTAATTAACTGTCATCATGCATAAACAGTAGAAGGGAATGCCATATAGGAAATCTCGTGTGAGGAATAAACCACCACATGTCTCGGATATTCAATCGAATGAGACTTGCATGTTTACTATTTTTATATTACCTAAGGGGTAAAATCCCGAGATAAGGTACTAAAAGTGAAATTTCTCTCCAGATGGCTCCATGTAGAATGCTAAATCAGATACCTCGTGAGCTGATAGACTGGAAGAACAACTTGATGCATGAAGAGAACAGACTTTTCCAGTACATAGGGCATTTACCTAGTCTCCTGAATATAACCCCAAATATAGCCATCATCCAAGCTTTGCTCGAGTTCTGGGATCCGGACGGTTCTGTTTTTTGATTTGGAGAGTGTGAACTAACTCTAACCCTAGAGGAAATTGAAGGATTATTGCAAGTACTTGGGAAAAGTTACCCTATGGTATACCCAACGAGTAGAACCAAAGAACAATTTTGTAGGTTTTTAGGGTTAAGACAGTTTAGCATGAACCAATACCCAGACGTGAAATCATGCCTACTGGAGTTCTTGTACAAGCGATTTGGGGAAAAAGATTCCTATGACCACCACCACGATGATTTCTTCATTAGTAGAGAGCAGTGGGAGGAGAAGCGAGTGCAAGCCTTCGGAATGACCCTGATTAATCTACTCTTGTTTCCGCAAAAGCATGGAAAAGTTACTTTCTCAACTGTTAACATGGTTCAGAGTGTGTTTCTAGGAATTAAGGGGAAAACTCCCACCTTGGTACCTATTATCATTGCCGACATCTTCACCGCTGTTACCGAGTGTCAAAAGAAAAGGAGATTTTTCTATGCATCCAACCTGATACTTCAAATGTGGGCAATGGAGCATCTGTCAAAAAGAACACTAAATCCATTGGGATCATGTCTTCCAACATCAAATTGGGTTGAGTCGCACCGAGAAAGGGTTCGAAGATACTACCGAATAGCGTCTCCGACTCTGTTTATTCAGGAATTTGATACTTTAACTTCGGATAAGATACAATGGGTTCTTGATTGGACAAAAGTAAGGGATCCAGCTTTTACGACTACACAACATGGCTTCATCCTTTTAGCGAGCACCAGTGGAATGGTCATGTACGTTCCGCAACGAGTTATGAGATAGTTTGGATATCCACAGAGAGTGCAGACAGTACAAGGAATTGGAAGCATCAGATTCAATACAGTCACTGAGTGCTGGAGTATGGTGCTAGAAGTTTGGGAGAATCTTCGTAGTTTGGATAACCTACATTTGGACCAAGTGAATAAAGTAGAGCCTAAGGTCATCTTGGAATATAACGACTGGATCAAATTGACAATGGAAAAGGAAGGGAAAGGTTACCATTGGTCTCCGTTAGTCTTGAAGAACAGAATGAGAAACTAAGGAAAGAATTGGAGGATCACCAATTGCAGATTATGGTGGCCGATCAAGCCTTGGAAGACGCCCGATCACAATTGAAGAGAGAGGCAAGGAAAATCGAGAAATTGAAAAAGGCATTGGGTGCATTCGATAAAATCCAAGATGAGATTCGGAAGTTTAGTATAGAGAATTCTAGGGAATCTCAACACACTAGATTAGCCAGACATGAGGATTTTGTAAGAATGGTCAGTAGAACCATCAATGAGATTGTAAAGAAGGATTGAATTTATCAAAGTTTAATGAGAATTCCTGCTTTTACATTCACTTCCAGGTTTGAAATTGAGGTTTTATCCCGAAGATATTACATCATGTTAGGCCTACCCTTGGCACAAAAAGGGCCCCCCAATAGGACATGCATCCGAGTTACTCTAATTGTTACTAACTCCTGTCTTTTTCTTTTTCTTTCTTTTTAACGACAGTCAATCGAGATGGGCATCTAATAAGGATTTTCCTACATTCTCAGGTAGTAATTGCAAATATAGCTACCCGAAGAAGCCCCATCATCACCAGATCACGTAGCCGAGCTTCAAGAGAAAGTGTAAACATGAGTACCCATCCAGAATTATCTGATAGGCCCACAACGATATCACCAACTGACTTGGCGAATTTGGAAGCTCAACTGAGCGAAGTCCTAAACCGATTTAATGAGCTAAGCATTGAAATGATGGTCCAACGGTGCGTGATTGATCAATTGGTCGCTAGTGGTGCTAGCGGTGAACAACATGAACCCTTACCCCGTGGCCAACCTGAATCTCAACCAATACTCCTATCCTATACTCAAACTGCTGTTACTTCACAAGTCATAAACCTACCTGAAGAAGCCTTTACTTATCCCACTCATGGCCCACCACCTACTTATTCACCTAACATCCAAATTAACCCTCCTCATGCCCAAATTTCCCAGAATTATCCGTCAATTACTATGAGCATGCCATTCGAATCTCAAGGACCATATTATTACTCTATCGCTGAGCCATTCACCCTAGATACTGCCGTCCAAGGAAAAGTTGAAGCTGGGGAGTCATCCGCGCCAGTGGATAAAAATTTGCTAAAGAGATTTGATCGGTTTGAAGAGTTTATAAGGAAAAGCCAAGGTTTGAGCAAGTAAGGAGGTCTGGACTACAACGAGCTGTGCCTATTTCTGAATATGCAATTGCCGGTAGGTTTCAAAGCACCCAAATTTGCCAAGTACGATAGAACTGGCAATTCCAAAACACACCTTTGAATGTTTGTAAACAAACTAGGGAAGCCGATAGACGATGAGAATCTACCTGTGCGCTTATTTCCCGAGAGTCTAGAAGGCGACGCGTTGGATTGGTATTCCAATTTGAAACCTGAGGATATGAGGTCTTGGATGGATTTGTCAACTGATTTTGTGAGGTAGTATGAGTATAATTGTGAGCTCGCTTCGACGAGGACCACATTGGAGGGGACTAAGAGGAAACCATCGGAGGACCACAAGACGTATGCGAAGAGGTGGAGGAAATTGGCCGCTAAGGTGGAACCTCCTATGACAGAAAATGAGATTGTTCTCACGTTTATCAAAGCTCATGACCCGCCTTGCTTTGAAGAGATTTTTCGAATGACTGGATGTTCCTTTGTTGAGATTGTCAATAAATTGGAAGAATATGAAGAGTTTATGAGAGTAGGGAACATTGTTAATGTTTCAGCTTTAAAGTCGCAGTTGGAAGCTATACAAAACCAAAGCAGCAACAGTAAGAAGTCTCAATTCAAGAAGAAAGACAAGGAAGCTTCTTTTGTCTGGAACTAAGGCTCTTCTTCCCGGCGTAGATACCAACAAAATCTCGCCTACTCACCCCGTTACTCATACCAACCACGCTCCCGACCTGTTTACACTACCACAATCAACCACCCTCGACCTCGACCAAATTACCTAAACATACCGCCAACACCATTTCACATTTTCCCACCAAACTTTCAAATTAGATCTCGCCCATCTTATAACCCAAGACCTATTCCACCCCCTAACCCCAACTACCAATACCAACAAACCAGTGACACCCAAAATCCAACCCCATACCGAACCTTCACCAATCTAGGTCGGCCTGTTGACCAATTATATGAGCAATTGAAAGCTGCTGGGAAAATTGGTACAATACCTCCAAAAACCTATCCTAAAGGGTTTCCCATAGGTTACGATCCTCAGTTGTTTTGTGCCTACCATTCGGGAGCCCCTGGACATTCAACTGCCAATTGCTGGGCACTTAAACACAAAATTCAAGATATGATTGAGGCCGGAGACATAGTTCTGAGAAGGAGGGATGAACAAAGGCCGAGTGTTAGCAACAATCTTCTTCCTACACACAAGGATGCTGTGGGAGTTATTACCATAAATGAGGAGATTGAGGAACCTACACAATTCATTGTAGATGAAGCCGAGATAATGGGAGTCATCGGAGAACCATTCATACTGGAAGATGAAGCCTATGAAGTCAAGGAAAATACTGATCCTTTTATTGTAGAGGTGATACCTTTCGAATGTGAGTCTTCGGAGCTTGTGGTACTTGAATTGCCTGAGCAAGCTCCTGTTCTTAACCTACAAGAGGTCCCATGGAATTATAGCGAGCCTACGCTACTAATTGGAGGAGAAAAGGTGCTCAAGAAGGAAGTGGATGCCATTACTAGATCTGGAAGAGTTGTAGGTAAGCCCGCAGTTGATGAATCCTCAAAGGCGAAAGAAAGTGCCGTTTCAACAAAACCAACTGTGACTGATGAAGAGGCTTTTAATTTCCTTAAGATGTTGAAGAAAAGTGAATATAAGGTGGTCGAGCAATTGGACTAAATGTCCGCTCAAATTTCCATATTGAATTTGCTCTTAACCTCGGAACTTCACAGGGAGGGCTCTGCTCAAGGTGTTAAATGAGGCTCAAGTGCCTAAGAACATTCCTGTTAACAAATTCGCTCATGTAGTCGAGCATGTCTTGGCTTCAAATCAAATTTCTTTTTCTAATGAAGATTTGACTTCGGAGGGGATTGGACACAACAAGACCTTGTATATCTCAGTCCGTTGTAATGGGAAGTTATTGCCGAGAGTCTTGATAGACAATGGATCTGCTCTTAATATCTGTTCTTGGAACACTTTGGTTAAGTTGGGATTTCAGAAAGCCAAACTTCGGTCGTCTGCCACTGTGGTGAGAGAATTTGATGGCGCAAAAAGAGAATCAATGGGAGAAGTAGATTTAGTGCTGGAAATCGGACCTGCCCAGTTTCAAATTATGTGCCAAGTTATGAACTTCTCGAGTGTTTACAATATTCTTCTCGGACGGCCTTGGATTCACACTTCAGGTGCTGTACCTTTTTCGCTCCATCAGATGTTGAGATTTGTGGTAAATGGCCAATTGATTACGGTATTTGCTGAGGAAGATTGCACTATGGTCGTCAATCCTGCATTGGAAGAGGGAAGTGATAGAAAAACTCTGGTTTCTCCTCACCATGTGGCTGATATTGTTTCAGTAAGTTAGGGATCTAAGGCAACGGTGGAAATGAATTTACCCGAAGCCAGTGTTATGATGGCTAAAGAGATGATTCGAGGAGGATATGAGATAGGCAAGGGCCTCGGGCGTAACTTACAAGGAGTTTTGGAACCAATAGAGCTTATTTGTGGGGGTTACTTCTGAGGGGGAGCCGTTGGAGGACCCAGAATTTCCAGATGTACCTATTAAAGGAATGAAGAATTGGACCAGTGATCTCTTTCCCTCCCGAAGGGAATTTCGGTAAATCTAGGGGATTTCCTTTGGTCGACATGAGAGAAATTATTCGCATCACTTATCTTTTGTTTTTTAGTTTGTAAATAGTTTTTAATCAAATGTTTTTCAATGCAAGTCTTATGTTGAATCTCTTGTTAAGTCGCACGTTATCATGTTACCATTTACCTTCAAATTCAATGAAATACACAGTATTTATTTCCCGAATTTATTTACTTAAGCATTATTTTATTTATTTCATTCTTTTTAATATGGCCAAAAATAAAACACATTGACCCTTTGGATATCACTATTCTGGAATTTGATGATTGCAATCTCGATATCTCTGACGAATTTGAAATTTTGGAATCAGAAATTCAAAACAAGAGCGATAACGAGGAAGAATCTGAGTCTTTATTAAAGAATCTTGAACAATATGAAGAGAGATCCAAACCGAACTTAGAAGAAACAGAAGTTATTAATATTGGTACTGAGACTGAAGTTAAGGAGATAAAAATTATCATTCATTTGAATAAGAAACAGAGAAAAGAGATGATTGAGTTTTTGACCATGTTCCAAGATGTGTTTGCTTGGTTCTATGGTGATATGCCCGGAATTTCAACAGATATAGTGGTCCATCGATTGCCAACTGATCCAAATTTTTCACCAGTGAAGCAAAAACCTCGCAAGTTTAAACCAGATATGAGCCTTAAAATCAAGGAACAAATCGAGAAACAGCGCAATGCAAGAATCATCATGATGTCTCATTATCCCATTTGGCTTTCAAATTCTGTACCTGTTCTGAAGAAAAGTGGAGAAGTGCGAGTCTGTGTCAATTACAGGGATCTTAATAACGCCAGCCCGAAAGACGATTTTTCGTTGCCAAACATTCATATTCTTCTGGACAATACCGCAAGACATGAGATTGAATCATTTGCTAATTGTTTTGCCGGATATCACCAGATCTTAATGGCAGAGGAAGATAGAGAGAAAACCGCTTTTATCACGCCATGGGGGACGTTTTGTTACCGAGTAATGCCGTTCGGATTGAAAAATGTCGGAGCCACTTACCGAAGGACCATGATCAGCCTGTTCCATGATATGATTCATAAGGAGATGGAGGTTTATGTGGATGACATCATTATCAAATCCAAGAGGGCGGAGGATCATTTGATTGATTTGGAAAGGTTATTTGAAAGATTGAGAAGATATGACTTGAAACTAAACCCTGCGAAGTGTGCATTCGGAGCCCCAACCGGAAAGTTATTGGAATTCATTATCAGTAAGAAGGGTATTGAAATAGATCCGACAAAAATTAAAGCTATTCGTGAAATGCCGGTACCAAAAACACAGAAGGACATGAAGAGTTTCTTAGGAAAGATTAACTTTATTGAGAGATTCATCGCCCAGTTGACCCATACGTGTGAACTTTTGTTCAAATTATTGAAGAAAAATGTGCCATTGCATTGGAGTGAAGAGTGCCAGCAGGCGTTTGATAAGATTAAGGACTACTTGTTACACCTCTCGGTCTTAGTGCCACCCAAACCGGGTTGATCATTGATTATGTACTTGTCTGTGCTCGATGAGGCTGTGGGATGTGTTTTAGGGCAACATGATGATTCTGGAAAGAGAGAACAAGCCATTTATTATCTTAGTAAAAAGTTCACACCTTACGAGGCAAGATACACATTTCTTGAAAAGAGTTGCTGTGCATTGGCCTGGGCAGCTCAGAAGCTCAGGCATCATTTTTTTAGCCACACCACTTACCTTATCTCTCGTTCAGACCCTTTGAAGTACTTATTGGAGAAACTGATGCCAACCGGACACATGGCTAAATGGCAAATGATCCTTTCTGAGTTCGACATCATTTTCATCACGCAGAAGGCAATCAAGGGGCAAGCTATAGCAAATCACCTGGCTAAAAATCCAAGGAAGGATGACTATCAACCACTTCATACTCATTTTCCAGATGAGGAGGTCCTGTTTGTTGGTACAGCGGAAGACATGAATGAAAAATGTTCTGAATGGAGGCTATTCTTTGATGGTGCATCAAATTCTTTTGGAGCCGATATTAGAGCTGTTCTAGTATCGCCTGAAGGGAAGCATTATCCTGGTTCCGCTAAACTACAATTTTTCTATACTAATAATATGGCTGAATATGAAGCTTGTATTTTTGGGTTAAAAATGACTTTGGAAATGGAGATTAAAGACTTGATAGTGTTCAGTGATTTCGATTTGCTTGTACATCAGACTCTCAAAGAGTGGATCACTCGGGATTTCGATTAAGGACTTGATAGTGTTCAGTGATTGCGCAGATTATCATCTATATTTTTCTTAAATGGAGAAGTGGTATACAAAAAGATATCAGACTCGGGCCTTCTGAGGTGTGTTGATGAAGATGAAGCAGAATATTTGATGAAAGAAGTACATAGTGGTATGTGCGGATCACATATCAATGACCATTTATTAGTAAAGAAAATCATGAGTACCGGATATTTTTGGCTTACTATGGAGCACGATTGTGTAGTTTTTGTTAGGAAATGTATCAAATGTCAATTGCATGGAGATGTTATGCGTACCCCCCCTACAAAATTATACAGTATGACTGCTCCCTGGCCATGTTCAATGTGGGGTATGGATGTGATTGGAGCCATTGACCTTCTTGCTTCAAATGGACATCGATTTATCCTAGTGGCAATAGAATATTTCACCAAGTGGGTCGAAACTGAGTCTTACAAGTATGTGACTAAAAAGGTGGTGACAGACTTTCTAAGGAAGCACATCATTTGTCGTTTTGGTGTACCAGAGACGTTGATCACCGATAATGCCAAGAATCTCAACAATGATATGGTGGATGGGCTGTGCGAACAGCTCAAAATCAAGCATAAGAATTCCTCTATTTATAGACCACAGATAAATGGAGCTGTTGAGGCTACGAATAAGAATTTGAAGAAGATAATTCAAAAATTGACTGAAAGACACCGTGATTGGCACGAGAAGCTCCCCTATGCATTAATGGCATATAGAACAACTATTCGGACTTCTGGAATGGAAACAGTGTTACCAGCTGAGGTCGAAATCCCTTCTTTGCGCATTTTAATGGAGGCCAAATTGGATGAAACTTATTGGATTAAACAACGTCATGAGCAATTGTCTTTAATCGATGAGAAGAGGTTAAATGCCATTTGTCATGGTCAATGCTATCAAAGGAGGGTGGCCTGTGCTTACAACAAGAAAGTCACACCACGAATATTCACAGAAGGAGATAAAGTGTTGAAACATATTTTGCCAGTACAAGAGGAAGCTAAGGGAAAGTTTGCACCAAATTGGCAAGGCCCTTTTATTGTCCAGAGAGTTTTGTCCGGTGGAGCGCTCATTCTTGCAGAAATAGATGGGCAAGTGTTCTCTCGACCGATCAATTCGGATATGTGTAAGAAAATTTTCATATGGTAAATGAAATTTTCCTTTTAGGGTTAATGTAAAGAATAGAATGAAAAGTCAGGCATTCTTCCTTTCCAATCAAACATTCTATCCCTGGTCATCCCTTTTTGAGCCTTCAAAATTAATTATTTCGTTTGGCAACCCCTGAGGATCGCAAACCCCACACTGGGCCAAATTTTGAGTTGAAAAGGTTGAAAAAAAAAGAAAGAAAAAAGAGGTTTCAAAAGGTAAAAGTGATAGAGGAACAAAATGAAGAGAAAATTAAAGAAAAAAAGAAGAAAAACCTCGATTAAGAATAAACTGGGGCAATTATTAGTAGGATTAATTGCCTTTATAAAATCGGTTTTCAAGTCTTAACCTTTTTCTTAACACCCTACCTAACCCCATTACAAAAACCGAAAGTCCTGACTTGTGTTCTTTATATTGCCTTTTCAGGAGAATTTCTAATCAAATGGCACATGATGTCAAAAACACCTTCACCTAATTTGCAAGGGAAGGATTGTTATACTGATGCCATTATTTCTTAAAATATATTTCTGAATTAATATAGACGGTAGACAAGATTTGTTTGTTAGGTGAAAACCTGCAAGGCACCTTTAAAAAAAAAGAAATGAAAAAGAAATGAAAAGAAAAAGAAATTGAAAAAAGAGAAAAAAAGAAAAATAAAGGGGTGGGGGCAACCTTAGTGAAAACCCGAAAAGGCACTGAGGTACGATTTTATAAGGAAAAGTGAGTTTGGATCTGAAAAGCTGGTGACTTAGTTCATTGGAATGTCTCCTCACATTGTGGTTCTGTTGTCAAGCATTGAACTCTGGATGGATGATATTCAAAGGGCAAATGTAGCATTTAATTCGAGAACCAAAGTGTTCAGTTTATCAAACACAAACCTTTGAATTTGAGTACACAAGTTTATTTATTTGAAATGATTTTTCGTTCAATATAAGTAGATGGTTGTGTTTATATTATTAGAATTTTCATCATTATGTGCAATTAGAATATTTTTTCATGTGTTTCATGGTCCTATTTGTCTCTTGCGTTTTATCAAATGGCAATCCCTATGATTTATCGAAAGTAAGGGTATATCAAACGACATGTTTGGTTTAACTACAAGAAATTATGGAAACTTGATATTCTTCGCAGGGCAAGGTTGAAGTACCCGCTACATCAAATAAGAAGTCCAAATACTCATGTTTACACATTTCTTGAAGAAGGGGTTGATCGGATGATGGCGGCATTATCTATCATTATTTCTTTTCTTGCAGGTACAATAGTCCAATAAGCATTACACTAGAGCAAATTTTAGAAGAAATTGTTTCTCTCTTTTTGAAATTCCACAAAAAGTTCTGCGCAAATCTTTCCAAGTGACGGCAGGCTCGGGTATTCATCCCACTGACCAAGTGAAGGCAGGCTAAGATATTCATCTCACTGACCAAGTGACGGCAGTCTAGAGTATTCATCCCACTGACCAAGTATACCGCAGGCTCGGGTTTTTCATCCCACCGACGAGATTACTATACCGCAGGCTCGAGTTTTCATCCCACTGATCTTTTATGCTTATACGTTCAGACCCACGACAGAATAACTATATGTAAGTATTTGGTGTCTATGTCTTTGTCTCGAATTTTTGCGAAATTCAGACAAAGAGGGGCAAGTTGTAAACACCAAATTTTTTTAATTTAATTTAATTTATTTTTTATTAATAATTCTTATCTATTTTTACTTATTAATCTCATGGTTTTGTTTTTAGACATTTTTTTAGCATTTTAGATACCAAAATTTTTAATTTAGCTTTATTTGTTATTATTTTCATTTTTATTGATTAAATGTATTTATTATTCATTTCTTGCTTAATTAGTCGCTTAATTTTTATTTTAAGACATATTTAGTATTAAAATTTATCGAAAAAAGAAAAATTATTCACAAAAATATGCTTTAATCTTTTGAGATTCAATTTATGGAAATTTGTCGCAAATTAACTTCAATTATAAATTAACGCCGTTTGTTTACTTAAATTAATTGAAATTTAGTTAAAAAATATAAAGAAAAATCATCAATCAAATTCAAAAATTATTTTTAGCATTTTATTTGACTTTTGTTGCTTTTGTTTTATTTCCATTTGTTGTTAAGAGAATCATTTCCTTATTATTGTTGGTAATTAAGTTATATATTGAAAAAAAAGGAAAAGGAAGAAGCGTGAGCAGCATACGAAACAAACATTTGAACGCTATCAGAAGCAGAAAAAAGAAACAAAACAGCAGCGGTGATTTTCTAGTTTCTTCTCATCGGTTTTTCTCACTTTTTTAGCTCCGTTGGATTGCTGTAGTACAAGCCATTTGGCTTTAATCTGGAAAACTCATTTGTCTTGGGCATCAAGAACCATCAAACGGTTCTAAAATCAGATGAAACAAGAGCTTCATCTCCATCGTCCAGCCAAGGCTAGGGTTGAGGGTTTGAAAGGAAAGTTTGAGAGGAAGTAGCTAGGGTGACGGCTGAGAGAAAAGAGGGTGACGGCTGAGAGAGGTTTTGGAGGAGAGAAAAGAGAGTGACGGCTAGAGGTGCAAGTGTGACGGCTGGAGAAGAAAAACCTAGAGAAAAGTTACGGGAAAGATAGGAAAGTTGGAGTGAAAGAAAAGTGAGATAGAGTGGGAGAGGGAGACCGAAAGTAAGAGACAGAAGGAGAGGACTGAGAGAGCTGGAAAGAAAAAGCTTGGCGGCTGGAAAATCCAGAAGAGCAAAAAAAAAAAAAAAAAAAAAAAAGCAAAAAGAACCGGAAAAAGAGACCAGTGAAGAGCAAGAAAAGGGGTTTCGTTCGAACGTTGGAGGATCCTGCACGTCTAGATCAACCTCCGACGCAAGAGTAAACTTTTTTCCCTTTAATTAGGATACCAGCATATGTAAATCTTGAGTTTTTTCTTGTATCATGCCACTGTTGGATTCCAAATGATGATTTCTTGCTATTCGTTGTTTTCATCATCTGATTCTCCCGCGTCGTGGTAGTGCTAGAATGTTTGGATCAGTTTTCTTGCGTTTTACAGTCTAAAGCTGCTTTCTTTGGTTTTTTGTTTGCTCCCCTTTGCTGTTTGATGGTTCTGTCTTTGCTTCCATGCATGTTGACTGATGGGTTCTTCATACTGATCATATAAATAGTATAGCAACCCTTCCAGATTTTCATGCTCTTATGTAGAGCTCTTATGTCTAGAAGTCAGAATTACATGTTGGAAAGAAAAAAAAGAAAACTAAGAGTCTTGATATTGCGTCAGTTCTTGCTTGAATGTATTAGAACCACTATGAAGGGCCGAGAGTGGCCACAAAAGTTGGAATTCTCTGCCTTTTTGCTGCAACAGGACTGAGAGCCGCTTTGATGCTAGAGCTCTTGGTTGTTTGAAGCTTGTAATTTCTTTGGTGTTCGATTGGTATGTTGTGTGCATGTGTGCCTCAAGTTCCTTGTTTTATGCCTTTGCTGCATTTTTCATCTTCTGATGCATGATTGAAGCTGCTAATAATGAAAGGTTGTATTGTGGTGATGTTAACAACGTTGATGAAGTTATAACATTTGGGGTTTGGGTAATGAATCAGTAGGTTTCTCTTGAGTGATCTCACATGAGTATGTTTCGGATGAATGAAAAATTACAGAAAGTTTCCAACTTTACATATTTGTTATTCTGAAATTTCTTGGACATGTGTAGATAGGGATGGGTTTTGTTTTAACTTGATTTTTTTTAGGTAAAGAAACATGGGAAATTTTATCTTGATACGTCAGTGGAAAGTTTGGTTTTGGTTCCTGATTCACGGTTGGTTGTTCTGCTTGCTTAACCTGTGTGATGTTTGCTGAGGTTGAACTTAAAAATACAGCAAAACTTCACGGGTTAGCCGTCTTTTGTTGTTGTCCATGCTACTTTAGTGTTTGGTTGTATAGGTTGCATGCTTTCTGTTAGTTTGGAGACTGTTTTGTGTAGCCTGTGAACTGAATAAAGTAAACCCAGAAGAGTTGCAGAAAAACAGAATTGTTGCCAAAGATTTAAATTGCTTGAATGTCTTGAGTTTCTGTGGTTTTGATGTTTGAGATCATAGTTTTGTCGTTTGGTTGAGAAGCTAACCGTGTTCGGATCAAAAAATTTACATCTAATGAACACCATAAGTGTAGCTAATCGTAGCTGGGAAACTGCAGAATTTTCTTTTCTCGCAAAAGATTCACATGTTCGTATGATGAGATTCTGTAATTCGGATGCATCAAAAATTTTGTATTTCCTCTTCATGGTTGAGCTTATCCCTGCCATATTTATGTTTGTTTGGTTTAGAAAGTGTCCAGTCAAAGTAGAAGAATGCTGAATGATCTTGTTCCTGAGTTTACGTTGCGTCGGGCTGAGTCTTGTGCATAAAAATTTGCTGCAACAAGCTCGAGGCTCTCGGCTTGTTGCAGCAGTACATGCGGACAGTCTTTCCTTCCCTTTGGTTGCTGATGTTTTGATTGTTTAAAGTGTTGATTTGTTAGCTATTTGATTGGGATACCGTTGTGCATGTGTGCCATGAGGTGAAGTATTAATTTGGAGTAGACTTCCACTGCAACATAGCACTTCCAGTTGCAGATCATCTTCTGTTCCACAGTGTTGTTTGTAATTCGTAGTTGGCTATCATATTAGTTTGTGTCTATCTGGTAAGACGTGGTATATGTGAAGCAACCTTCATCACATTGAACAAACTCAAATGATCAACTGCAAACAGAAGTTTAAGCTTTAGAGAATTTTTCCTACATGCTTGATCTCACCTGTTTGGTTGTGTCTGGAACTTTATCTTCTCTCAAGTTTCTTCAGAACTTATTTGTATATTTGGTTTGTTGTGCATAATAAACCTTCTTGTTGACATTTCTACAATCATCTTGTGACCATCATCTGAGTCTGCAGCTGCATAAAGATCTGGCTGGGATTGAAATATGATATTAGATTGGCATTTCACTTGGCTGATTTAACATTTTCTTACATATAAAATTGTGTTTCATCTCATGTCTGGCTCTTCCAAATGGATTTGAACATTATTAATAGACTCATCATGCAATTGGTCAATTGGCTCTGCTTTTATTAGTCAAAAGTTTGTTCCTTAAAAGCTGCTGCATTTTTTTTGCTATTTTCTTTTCTTCCTCAACAGCCCACAAATGAGTTTTGTCATCTAACTAGCTTGTTAATCTTATGTTGGAAGGAGGAATTGAATAAGTGGTGTTGAGTTTGCATGTTTGGAGTCTACAAAATACTTGAATTAGGATCAAATATCTGTTGCAAATCAATGTCAGGTTGCCGAACCATTTTCTTTGCATTAATGTTTTCTTCCAGAATTTTGCATGATATCTTTCTAAGTCTCTTTTGTTTGTTTAAATTGCGATAGTTATGTAATTGTTGCTTAGTGTAAAGTTGTGGTGATAAGTTGAAAAATATCTAATCAAAGTTGTGTACTTGAACTGGAAATCTAAAGTTTGAAAACAAAATGCAGCTGGCCTCATTTTCGGTAATAGCCAAAGTGTTGCAGAAGCTTGTTTCTTAGCTTTTGCATGGAGCTTGCATGGAAAAAATGTTTTCAAGAATTGCATTTCAACCCTTTGATTTTTGGTTAATGCAACTTTAGTCCAAATAATTGAATAATTTAATCGATTGTGTCCCCCTAACATGTCATTCTTCTTTGATATGATTTAATGTGATTTTTGGGTAGAATATGCATGAGTTTTTAGGATGAATTTGAGGTTTAATAGTTGTTGATAAATTTATAATTTTAATTTAGATTTTTAGTGGAATTTTGGGTAATTTGTTGTTTAAATATAATAAATAGGTTTCATTTCCTCTTTTGTCAAGTTTTAGCATGTGAATTTGATAAATCCCATCTTAAGCCATTAATCTTAGTATTTCATTTTAAACTTTCAAAATCTTTAAATTTTCTTAATTAGGTATTCGTTTGTTTTAATTTCTTACACATGGATGACTTCATTTCGTGGTTAATTTTTATTTCGTGGTTAATTTTCATTTCGTGTTTAATTTTCATTCCTTGTTTAATTTTCGTTTCATGTAATTAATTGTTAATTAAAATGATGCCTTGACCATTTTATTATTTTGGAGGATAAATAAGTAAATTCGTGTCATTAGGGCCCCAACTCAAAGGAGGTACACTCTATCCCTTATTTTCACTTTATTTGACCCCATGTATCTATGTGACTTTATGTGCTTAATTGTATGTCTTTTGAATGTTTTTATTTTATTTATTTATTTGCTTTATTGTTTAAATTTTCAATATTTATTTTAGTTTCATTTTGATTATTTAAAAGGTATTTAAATGCCAAGTTGTAATAGTTAGGTTTACTTTACTTCATTTTATTTCACATTCCCCTTTTAGATTGTAGTAGGCCCCCTCCTCAAATGTAATAGTTAGGGTTTATTTGCTTTATTTTTGCCTGTGTTTTTGCATGTTTATGTGCTATGTGTTACCGTTTTTTAGAGCCTTGCATCTAGATATCATGATTATATGTTATGTGTTTATGTGATATTATGTGTTTACATGTTTTTATTAAGTTTTACATGATTAATTTAGTTATAATTAATGTGTAACGCGATATCACACAAGTCCAACACTAGTTGTGGTTCCCTTGTCTGATTTCTCACTAGTCCAACGCTAGTGAGAAAGTAGAAATATGGGCTAGTCCAACGCTAGACCCTTAGGAGCCCTTCGAGCGTTAGATCATGATTGTGTGATAAAAACACTTCATCTCATGCATATTCTAGGATTTTTTTATGATTTTTTGCATGTTCTCCTTTATACTTATATTCCTCATCCCATAATTCCTCCCTAATATATATGAATACTCCCCCTTATATGTATTTTTCCCCTTATGTACATATCCCTTATTCCATAATATTCCCCTTATACATAAAACCCTTATCCCATACTCCCCCTTATATGTATTTTTTCCATATTCCCTTTATACACAAATCCCTTATCCCACATTCCCCTTATATATACCCTCATCACATATTCCCTTTTATATCCATATCCCCTATTTTTATATTTTCCTTTATATAATTCTATGTATGAGACATAACATTATATTTGCATTTCATATAGGGAAAAATTAGAGACTAGGTTAGATCATTTGCTTGATTAGATTAGGAAATAACCCCTTAAGTATGGGATATGAACGAGTTTGGCTTTCTAACATTAGCACGCTTGTATTTCCTCTATTAAAGGGAAAATTGAATCACGAACATTAATCCCCCGTATCCAACATGATACATTCCTTTAGGACATGTATATTTGTATAATTATGATTATTTTTATTATTTTCCTTTTCTTTTCTTAGAGTCTCATATTTTTGCATTATTCGTAACTTCTTCAAAGAGTGACTCTTGGGCATCACAATTAATGTGATTGGGTACCAAGTAAGATTTGAAGATATATTTCCTCCCCCCAATATCATCCTAGGTCTAGGGTTTGCATTCATATAGTACATCCAAATGTGATAAATTTTTAGGTTAAAATAAGAAAATTCTTGACTAAATCACGCAACTAGCCTTCACTAGGTCGAAAAGGTGTCTCGGATATTTTTATCCTTGCCTTCCTTTTTTCAAATGTGACTCCTGAACCTTTTTCCTTGATTTACGTAGACTTGGAGTCGTTTAAAAAGGGTTTCCTATTTTTTTTTCTTCAAAAAATTTATTTTTTAGTGATTTGGTACACCTTAACTCAATACCAAATGGCGACTCCGATATTTTATTCAAAAACTATTTTTGAACTATAATCTGGACCCAAATCATTGCACTTTTAAACCCCATTTAGGCCCATTTTCTTTTTAAATCAAAAACCATTTTTTAATCAAAAATTGAACTAAAATTCACTACTTTTTAAATCATATTTATCTATTTTTCTTTCTTTTCAAAAAAATTGGGGCGCGACATCGATGAATAGGGATCCACTGCCAAAAAGGGCCCCAAGGCCTCTCTTGACAATGAATTGCTGGAAGGTGCCTCAAAGGTCACCTATCTCCATCATTTCTTTTCATGACCCACAATTAACCCATAAAACTAAAGGTTAGGACCTTATAATTACTGGAGCCATTCAAAAATTTAGCTTAAGGTTTATCACGAATTTTTATGAACAAAAGTTCATGACTAAAACTCCTAACCATACTTCAGGTATTTCAAATCTAGCGCTCTGATACCAACTGTGATACCTCTGGCCAATATTGTTCCACGGTTAGCCGCCCCATTAGGCCATGGATTTTATTCTTGGCGGTGCTGGATAACACAACAGACTAATGCCTCACCAAAAGATCTCGACTAGGTGGGGGACACCACAACAGGTTATTAAAGCAGCCCAGGACTTCCTCCCTAGCCGATGTGGGATCATGACAATCCACCCCCCTTAGGAGTCCCAGCGTCCTCGCTGACATATCGGGGTCGGAAGTCGGCTCTGATACCAACTGTGACGCTCCCATCTCTCCCTAGGACGAACCCTAGGGTATCAGGGAAACACCTACCCAACTTTCGTTAGGACTCATGCACTCTTTCAAGCTTAATAAAGGATTACAAATTAACCATCGATTGAATTAAGAAGTACTTCAAATATACAAGCTCAAAACTCTCAAGCATTCCACTTACGGTTACAAACCACAAAATCCAAGTATACAAAATTTACACTTTAATGGTCTCTAATGACATACAAAAGTATACTAGCTTCAACAAAAATTGCTAGTCTAGGATCTCCAATTTTCACCCCCAAAACTTGTTAAAGAAGAACAAACTTAAAGGGATGAGCTAACACTCAGTGAGGGCAAGAAAACAAGCAAGCGAGCAAACACGTAGAACTAATTAATCAAATAGCATGCTTAAAAGCAACTTTAAATATGATATTTCATTTAAGTGCACAAGTAGGAATTAACACACAAGAAGGATACAGGAGCTCTCAGGGACTATTCCCACGTCTCGATCAATTTGAGTCATCTGAGGTTGACTCTCCGTCAACCCAAGTAGTAACACGACCGTAGTGCTCCACTTACTTTCTCCATCCAACATAACGCCCACTCGGAACCGGAACCAAACATGTATGAAGTGGCGATACTATTCGAGTATGCCAAGCGAGATCTCAAATGATCAAGCTATAATATTTTCCAAGGTTCACCAAGTTTCTCGATCAAGCCCTTGCCAGCTCGAGTTACAAGGTTAGCCAATGGTTGGAGAGTCTCCACAAGTATAAGAGTCGATGAGACAACGCTCCAATCGACTTAGAGTCAATCATAGTACTGAGTCGAGATGAGCGGTACCTCCTACCAGAATAGGGCATGATATTTCTAGCCGCTCAGGGTTCACGACTTAAAGCATGTTTACGTACAAGTGCAAGTCATATATATTCATCAAACAAGTATAATGTAATTAGGAGAGAGAAATAGAGAGAGAAAGAGGATGAGGGTGATAAAGTACACACTCGTCTCGACAAATTCACGTATCATATAACACATATACAAATCTCAACTCAATCATAGTAACAATGAATATGCACTTGACACTCACCAAAAGTCAAGGCAAAACAAGAGCAAAGCGAGAGTCAGATGAGCTCTTCGGTATTTTCGTGACCACTTGAGACATGCACAATCACGATTACCTAGATATTCGATCAAGATTATAAAGAAAAATATTTTCTTGCTATCCACTCTCAAGGTCACAAGTCCAGTCGAGTTAAAAGAGCTTTTCTCGTTAAATCATTGAAATAATATTCAAAGAGAACTTGAAGGTCGTTTTTGATTGAAGTCGTGGTAAGTAATATCAATTTTAAAAGAAAGTATCATACATAATTTCTGCGCGAAAATCGAGAAAAAGGAAAAATGATTTTTATTTCTCAAAACTTCTAGTCCTAAGCCTAAGTTTTAAGAATATAAGGAACATTCACATTTTCTAAACTAAATGAGTTAGAATTCATCAAAACTCCACTCATTTTCATAGTAAATATCAAAGCTAAAGGTTTCAAGTTTTGCGTAGAAAACTAGTGAAAATTCTCCAAGATTTACTTTAGTTAAAACGCTCCATTTTTGTAGCTCAAACTCATGAAAATCAAGGGCATAAGGATAGGGGTGCCATTAACGAAGAAAGTTAACAATCAAGAAAATACATCAAGAGAGGTTTAATCCTTTGGAAACCAAGATTCAAAATGAAGGTTTAAAGTTCAAAAGTGACCTTGTGTCCAACCATGAAATTAAACTTAAAATGGACTACAATCTCAAAAGGGAGGTTGAAAGTGTTCAAAAGTGTAATTTGGTCGAAACCAGAAAATTTCCGGCTTGGTGTGATACTATTTGAAAAAATCATATCTCGAGTTTCGTAAGTCCAAAAATTAAAAATTTTATACCGTTGGAAACTAGACTTAATGCACTAAAACTCTCTAAAGACACTTTTCTTAGACTCTAATTCAAGGTCATTCAAATTTTAGCTCAAATTCACTATTCCAGACAGGACAGAGCAAAACAGGCTTGCAATTTCAGTAAAGTTTGGAAATTCGGAAAGATTCATAGAAATGGAATCAACCCTTGAAATTTATAACACTAATAGAATTCCAAATCTAGATTCAAATTCAATAAACAGAACCTAATTCGGACCTTTCTACATCAAGATACAATGGTTTCAAGAAAACTGAATTTTAGAACCTGTCGCACGAAATTTCCAGTTTTGGAGACTTGACAGAGTTTCAAAATCTGGTCATAAATTTTGTGAGATTTGTGGCATTGAAAACTAGATTCAAAATGATACAAATCACTAGAAGGAACTGTCTTAAAATTCATTTTGGAAGTTAGGTGAAATTGAGCAACAAACTACAGCTAGGTCTGTTTCTCGGATGAAAATAGTGAAGAAATTCAGTCATTTTTGCCGGTTCACTACGGCTCATAGGAAGCGAATTTGGATGTGCATTTTCTATCGAAGGAAAGCTCTCAGAGCCTAGTTTTGGATGCCACAAACCACACTCAATTTCAACTCCCAAAAAAAAAACTTAGGACCCAAAACGTGAGCACTGGTCGGGTCTCCTGGTTAGAAACGTTTCCAAATTTCTTCCTCACTTCAAACCTATTTTAACTCAACCAATTGTAAAGCTTTTTGGGAGATATTTAACACACATAAATACCATCATATAACAAACATTATAGCACCAAATCAACAACAAATTCAAAATTAACATGAGGGTTTCATCCAGTCAAAATTCGGACAGCAAGCATCCTTCATCTTCTAGTTTTCTTTTCCAACTTTCCAACTAAAACTAAGCCATATCTTCTCAAAATAAGCATCAAACAAGCAAGTAAACATACAAAATCCTCAAGGCCTCTACCTATACAGCCACCTCAAGTTCTCTACCTAATGTTAAGGTTCTTGTGAACCCATCAACAACCCAACAACTAACTAACTACAACTAACTAACTACTAATAGTTGAGAAGAAAAATATGATAACTTGGAGGATTACCATTGCTTCCAAGAATGAAGAACAGCCACTAGTATAAGCTCTTGAATCACCAAAGTTTCTACCTTGTTCAAGCCACCTTCCAAGCTTGTACGAAGAACCAAAGATAGAAGCAAATTTGGAGAGTTTTCTTGGAGCAAAATGGTAGACAAACTAGCTGAAATTTTTGTGGAGAAATGGGGAGGGGGGGAGTCGGCCAAGGTGAGGAGAAGAAGAGAAGGGTTGTGGGTGGTAGTTGGTGATTTGATTGAGTGACAAGAAAAATGACATAAAGGTGTTCTTGGCTCTAAATGTCAACAATCGATTAGTGAGCAATTAGTGCTCCTAATTGAGCTTAATTTAACCCACTCACTAACCCTCCATTAAATTTTTTTAGTCTATTATTGATCATTCTTAATTCTTCAAGATTAATGTACTTCGAATCAAATTTGCCTTGATAAGCGTGCATTCACTATTAAATTTGCTAACGAAACATTTTAAGAATGTAAATGAGACATTGTTCCATGCAAATGAATTTAAAATGGATGAAATAAATTATTCGGAGTAAACAAATAAATAAATAATTAAATAAGTCAGTAATACAAAATAAAAGTATGTAAAATAAAAATTCGGGTCCTTACATTTGGTTCCTCATTGGGTGAAACCTCATCTTGTTACCTTTGTTTTCCTTATAGAGGGCGAAAATTTGGGAGTGTGAATTTTGGAAAAGAGTTGAGTTAGTTATAGTTTATTTTTGTTTAACCTCCTCTGTATTAGTAAACCTCACATGTATTTGTATAAGTTTGGATACTCTAGCTTGTACTTTAAGTTGAATTGTTAGACTCTATTGTATATAGTATGGATTGATTAATCAAAGTTAAATTGTGCATTTTAGTATGGTAACTGTGAATTTTGATTTAGTAGTTCTGACGAGAGTTTGGCAGGCAGTCTGCTAACCTTTGGGGTATGTCCTAAGGGAAGGTAGGGCTGTCACAGCAAGCAAAAGAACCTATGGTACAAAAGTGGATGAAAAAAGTACAAAATGGAGAGTTACTAGATTTTAAAATTGGACCCGAGTAGGATTCTAAAGTTCTGAGACCGGCTAGTAATACCAAAAGATAAAGAGTTAAAAAGAAAATTTTGGAGGAGACTCACCGCTCTAAATATACCGTATGTCCCAAAAGTAGTAAAATGTATCAAGAGCTAAGGGGGCTGTATTGGTGGGACAACATGAAAAGAGAAATCGCTTAATTTATCCAAACTTGTCTCACCTGTCAGAAAGTAAAAGCTGAACACCGGAAACCATTCGGATTGTTACAACCCTTAGAGATACCAGAGTGGAAGTGGGAACATGTCACTATGGACTTTGTATCAGGGTTACCATGTACATAGATGGGGCATGATGCAATTTGGGTAATTGTGGATTGTTTGACTAAGTCAACTCATTTCTTACCTGTTAATATGAAGTATTTCTTGGAGAAACTTGCTACACTATATTTAGATGAAATTGTAAAGTTACATAGGGTGCCGATGGTTATATTCTCCGACAGAGATCCTCGATTTGTATCTCGATTCTGGCAAAACTTGCAAGAAACTCTAGGGACCAAACTAAGTTTTAGTATGACTTATCATTCCCAGACAGATGGGCAATCCGAGAGGACCATTCAAACCCTTGAAAATATGCTAAGGGAGTGTATTATGGATTTTGGTGGAAGTTGGGGTTAGTACTTAACCTTGGTTGAGTTTTCATATAATAATAGCTATCATTCATCCATTCAAATGGCTCCGTATGAAGCTCTCTCTGGAAGGAAATGTCGATCACCGATTTATTGGGATGAATTAGGAGAAAGGAAAGTTTTAGATTCTTCAATGGTACCATGGGTCAAGGAAGCTTATGAGAAGGTGAAGCTAATATGACAAAGAATTCAAACGGCCCAAAGTAGATAGAAAAGTTATGCAGATAATCGGAGGAAAGATTTGGATTTTGAAGTTAGGGATAGAGTGTTTCTTAAGATCACCCCACTAAGAAATATCATGGCCGGAAAGGACAAGAAGTTGCAACCGAGATATGTGGGACCCTTTAAAATTCTCTAACGAGTAGGGAAAGTTGCTTATCGGTTGGGGTTACCCATGAGTTTATCTAGAATTCATGATGTTTTCCATGTCTCGTTGTTAAGGAAGTATCATCTAGATCCAACTCATGTGCTCCAGTCAGAAGATATTGAAATCGATGAGGCCCTAACTTACGAGGAACGACCAGTGCAACTTCTACATCGAAAGGTGAAAAAGCTAAGAAGCAAGAAAATTTCTTCGGTCAAAGTTCTTTGGAAAAATCATGGACTGGAAGAAGCAACTTGAGAAGTAGAAGAAGAAATGCAAAAGAAATACTTGATCTATTCGCAAAGCAAGATGAGAATTTCGAGGATGAAATTCTTTTAAGAGGGAGAGGATATGAGAACCTTGAAATTTTGTTAATTTACCTAGTTTAACCACATTGCATTTTATTCATTTAGTTATCTATTCATTTAGTTATTGATTTGATAATGATTTTGTTTTAATACTTTTGTTAAATTTTACATATGAAAGTTAGTAAGTGGGCTAAAATGAGATTTTTCCTTTTAGTGGGATGTGAAAGGAACTTTTGAAAAAAAAGAAGGTTAGTGCAATAAGAAATTGCTAGAAGGTAACATGTGTCACCCTAAGAGTTAAGCTTCTTTTTTTGACTTTTGACCAAAGATTTCTTACCACTTTATCTTGCCTTTCTCGCCTTAAAAAAATAATAAACAAATACAAAGGAAAGTGAGAGAGAGAGGGCCTAGAGCAAGAGAGAAGAAGAGAGGGAAAAACTTCAACCAAACTAGCTCCAAATTTTCTTGGATTTTGAGGGAAAATGAAGGAGATAACTTGGAGTTTTCATCCATCTTGGCTTAAGCTTGGAGAGAAGAAGATTGGGTGGTTGGAAGTTCATCTTGGTTGGAAAGCAAAAGAGGTAAAATGCTAGATTAACCTTCTTTCTTTGTCTTATGTTGAAAATAAGGTTGATTGTTGGATAAAAACATGATTTGGTGGTGAATCTTGGTAGTTTTTCAAGTTGATGATGCTTATACTTCATACTTGAGTTCTAGGGTTTGATTATGGTATGATTATGGTGGCTATCTTGTTGTAATTTTGGCTACATATATGTCTATTGTTTTGTTGGTGATGAAACCCTATGAAATTACTAGATGATTTGGGCTAGATTTGGGACAATTAGTTGAAAAAAATTGGGAAAATTTTCTATTTGCTGGCCGAATGGAAGGGCTGAAGTTGCAGCCCCGATTTCAAAATTTTATCATGATTTTAAGCTTGATTTTGCTCAAAATAATTTATACTACTTTTACCTACAAATGTGTACTAAAATTAGACCAAAATCATGTATTTTAGTTGGCTTAAACTTCACATTTTTGGACCAAAAGCATGGCTGGAATTTGTTCAAGCTGGCCGAATGAGAGGGAGAGAATTTCACTAGGTTTACACTAGGTTTTTGTGGTAAAAATTTTCTTGTTAAGGCCTAGACACCTGAATGTATTTGAACCTAGTATAAATGAGGGATTTGAGAGCAAAATGATCGGTTATAAGAGTTGAAAAACCTCACTTTTCCAGCCTATAAACCAAATGGATTTGGGCAGTTTTGAACTTCATTTGGTGAACGAAAATGAAAGGAGTTTGGCACTACCATTTACTTAACTACTAACCTAGCGTAAACAAGGATAATTCCTCTTGAATTGCACTAAAATCATGTGATTTGAGGGCTCAGATACCTAGTCAATTAGGAGGTGATTTTCCTTTGAATATTGCGACTTGGAGTAGTGGATCTCATGGCATTTTATATATTTTATTTTAGGACGTGAAAGTGAGGCTGGAAGTGTACATGAAGCGAACACTTGAGCTTGTTGTCGTGGCGAGTGTTCTAAGTGTATGAAAATGTTTACATGAAATGTCTCCTTGCTTGAATGATGTGCTTGCTTGATTGAAGTACTTGCTCTTGAATTGATGACATTTGGGACGAGAATGTACTTTATCATACTTGATCCTTCGTGGTTAACTTCTTGATATTGATATGAGATGAATTACTTTACTTGTACTTGAATTGTTGGTCATTTAGGATGGTTATCCCGTCGACTCTCTTGCATGCTTGGGGCCCCAACCCCCATTGGCTAGTTGGTCGAGTCGAGGTGGCAAGGGTTTGGTCGATATGATCAATGAACTAGGGGTCTGTCGCGCCCCACTTTTCGATCGTCGAATGTATGATGTGTGAAGTGTGGTGTGTGAACGTGTGCAAAGTAAAAGTAAAGGCCATGGGACTTTGGAAAGCGACGATTTGGCCAAAAAATAGTTTTAAAAAGGATTTTGAAATGAAAAGTTTGGAGTCGCCACTTGGTAATGGTTTAAGGTGTACCAAGTCACCCAAAAATGAGTTTTAAAGTCAAGTAGTAATAAACCCTTTTTAAAACGACTCCTAGTCTACGTAAACCAAAGAAAAAGGTTCGGGAGTCACGTTTGACAAAGGGGAAGGCAAGGATAGAATCCAAGGCACCCCTTTGACCTAGCCAAGGCTAGTTGCGTTGATTTAATCAAAGATTTTCTTGTTTTAACCAAAGAATTTATTACATTTGAGTGCCCTACATGAATGCAAACCCTAGACCTAGGGGAATTGGGGGAAATTTCCCTTCAAAGGTTGAGTGGTGCCAATCACATTAATTGTGAAGCCCAATATTAATCCTTTGAAGAAGTCACGAATAATGCAAGTGGGACGCAAATGAATGGAATGCATGCGTGCAACGTGAGGACATGATTTTGAAAAAGTAATAAAAGAAAATAAATATGTAAATGAAAGTGTGCGCGTGAGTGGGCAATGTACGATATGTGAAATGATAATATGAAGTGCATGTGTGCAAGTAATGATAAAAGTGTTCGTGTGCAAGTGAAGAAACTCAAGGGTGCACGTGTGCAAAAATGGGAGGAAAAGTGTTCATGTGCAAGTGAAAGGATAAAAAGGTGTACGTGTGCAAATGAGAGGAAAAGTGAAAGTGTAATGATGGAGTGGACTTTGAATGCATGAGCCTAGGGAATTCATGCATATTGGGACGGGGAGACCTAAATCGTGACTCAATTTGCCCTTTTATAGAGAGGATATAAGCGTGCTAAGGCTTTAGAAAAAGCCACACTCGTCTATATCCCATATTTAAGGGGACTCTCAAGCAAATGGACCCTACAACTATCATGACATGCAAAAATCCTAAAATGAAGGGAAAGGGGGTTCGAGGAGCATGCCAAGTGATAAAACTTAAGAAAAATGCATGATATGTGGTGAACAAGCAAATGATATGCTAACGAGGGGAAATCCCTAAGGGTCTAGCGTTGGACTAGCCCATTCTATGAATTCCGACTAGCATTGGACTAGCGGAAACGTACATTCATCCATTCCATTCATTCATGGCTATGAAAGCAAGTAGACATGCCAAAATACTCGTAAACACATAGCACATAGCATTTAGCATGCTTGACTAGATGCAAGAGCCTAATAAAGCAATTAAACATGTAGCAACAAAAACAAGCAAGGGGAAGGGGAAGTGGACCAGATGCTCTCCGAGCCCTATCTATTACAAGCCAAGAGGTGTACACATACCCCATAAAAGCATAAAGGGGAAGGGAAAATGGACCAGAGGCTCTCCGAGCCCTATCTTCAATAAAGGTAAAAGCCAGTAAATGCATGCAAGGAGGTAGGGAAAGCGGAGTAGGCATGCAATTTCACATAACACGTAGGAGCACATAGGGTCAAATGAAGTGCAAAATGAGGGATAGAGTGTACCTCCCTTGGAGCGACGCCCTAACGTAGTGAAATTACTAACTTACCCTCCAAAATAATAAAAAGGTCAAGGTACCACTTAAATTGTCAAATAAACGCATAAAATAACCATTGGACACAAAAATGGTAATTAATCACGAAAACAAAAATTAGATATGAAATAGACCATGCACATGCAAGCAAAGTTCAATCCCAAATGAAAGGTCTCAAAATCTAAAACAGAATGCTAAGTCGAATGATCTAAGGTGTAATCTGCCTCAATCAAATGCAAGAAAATCACGAAAGGAAAAAAAAATGGAAAATTATCTATTAAAGTTAAATAAAAAGATTAACTAAGCAAAATTAAAATGAAACGGAGCTAAAACTATAAAATCTTCCAAATTATCAAGCTTCTATGGTTTTATCCTAGAAATTTGTTAAACATTATCCAAAAATCACATAAAAATGTGCCAAAGCCAATTGCCATGTAAGAGGGAAACAATTGCAACACTAGTCACCCATTCGAGCTCAATCGAAACATTTAAGAATTTCAAAGGCCCCCAAAATAATAATAAAGCCGAACAATAATTGAAATGCAAACACTTTAGGACCTAATTGCCAGGAAATGGAATGTAAGGGATCAAGGCATCTCAAATAATCAACCTAAAACATGAAATTGACACATTGAGAACATTTAAACGATTAAACACCCCATGAATCATAAAATTTGAATCCAATTGAAAGAGAAAAGAAAGATTGAAAAATCATTTTTGATGAATTTCTTCCATAAAAAGCACATTGAAACCCAAGAGATTAGAGTGGACAAAAAGCCAATTGGAAATGAGAGTTCTAAACTAAAATGGTGGCTCAAGAGTAAAATCTATCAAAGTAATCGCTAAACTTCTCAAAAATGACATGGAAAAACGATTCGTTAGAATTAAACGAGAAAAATAGTCATGATCTTACCCAAACGAAAAAAAATCAAACTATGAGCTCCCAAAACCACTTGAATCTTCTTATTTCATTCTAAAAATTCACCAAAAATCTATTCATGAATCAAACAAAAACAGGCCAAGGAAAACTAGCATGGTAAAAGGACAAAATTGAAGAAGTTTCCCAATCTTATGGGCCTAGGTGAAACAAAAGAGACTTGAGGGACCAAAGTGTAATTTTCTTGAAATTTTCATGCATGCAAACGGCTGAAACAGCTTTCTTTACTTCTGAAATTTTCCTACTGCCAAATTGCAGCTCTACTCACGCAAATTCACACAACAAATGCAACAAGCTCACGGACTCATTAACTCAAAACCAATAAAAGGTTTCAAAATCGCTTAGTTAGCATAATTTGGACAAGACTCTTGATTTTAACTGTAAGTTACAAATGACCAAATTTCTGCAAACAACCAAGAAACAAACTTTGACAAACAAAAGTGCAGGCCTGCTGCAATTTCTGCAACTTTCGGTTATGATCAAATGTACTTTCATGTGTTCATCAAACAGGATTCTCTCATCCTAACACGGCCAGATTTTCAACCAAATAGTAAACCTATGATCTTATCAACGAAATCACAAAAACTCACACCCAAACAAACAAAAACATAGCAGGAAAAGACGCAAAAATCTGGACAAACTTCATGCAACAAAAAAAAGAAATGCTTTGGCAGCTTCGTTGGTTCATTTTTCAGCAGAATATTAGAACATTTTTCAAATGCTTTGAGGACTCAGACATGCCAACTCAAACCAGTTTCCCAATGCCCCCTTTCCACACCGGATTACTTAACAACAAAAGAAAAAGAAGAGGCCAAAGCCTGGTGAATGGTCACGGCAAAGGCAGACAGCAGAGTAGGTGCGGTAACCTGTACTCTGCTGCAATTTTCTATTGCTAGTGCAGCCCCAACTCACACGAATGAATGCATAAAATGCAATAGAAACACAAGGAAGGAACTAATAGCAAAGATGCAAACCACATACCAACACAAGCAAAACTTTAACTAACGAAAGAAAGAAGCAGGGTCCATCCATGCTGCTGCAAAAAGCCGAGGGCTTTGGATTCATTGCAGCAATTTCATCCGACTCTAGTATACTTATGCGAAAATGAAACTCTGATGAACCCCCACAGTAAACAAAATCCATTGTAATGGTTTCAGCCCATTTGTGGTCACATTACTCAAACAACATCATCCATTTCCCGAAGATTCAAACACGTCATTAATCAAGGAAGATGCAGAAAAAGGAAGAAACCTCACACGTTGCTTCTGAAAAATGAAAAACCCAAGAATTGCTTGATGCAGGAACTCTTTCGTTGATGAAGTCGCCTCTCCTTTCTTAGTTTCCTCTTGCTTGGTATCTTCTTCTCAGATCTTAGCCTTCCAGATTCTCCACCAGATGTCAACCAGCTTTGCTTTCATCGGTCGTTCTTCCCTCCTCTCGAGCGCTCTCTCTTTCTCTCCTGCTTTCTGTTAGCTGTCCACTCAAAACCTCTCTCCGTAGCTTTCTTCTTTTCCTACGCCATCCACCAGAATCTCTCTCTCGCTCCCCCCTTAATCTCTCCCTCTCTCTTGCTCACTCCAGATTTTTCAGCCCTCTCTCTTCTCCTTTCTCTCTTGTATTTTCCTTTTGCCGTTCACTCTGATGAAAAACCTCTCCCCCAGATTTTCAGCCGTTCCTTTCTCTCTCCCCCAAGAAACTCTCTCGGCTCTCTCTCAGATTTCAGCCACTACTCTAACCAGCTCTCTTTCCCTTTCTTTCTTGCTGCCCAGAAACATCCCCCAGCCGTCAAGTTTTTTTTTGTTTTCTTTCTTTTCCGCTGTTCTCTCCCCCGAAAAACTCCTCTTGCGGCTGATGTCTTCTCTTTCTATTTATCCTACCTCCCAAACCCCTAAACCCTTGCTTGTAAGGTGAGGATGAGGGGCAAGGACAGGCCCTCTCATCCAGCCCTCCAAAGGGTAAGCCTGGCCTTCCTTGCACGCTGCAAAAAATTGCAGCGTGCATGCTGCATTTTTTTTTTTTTTTTTTTTTTTTTTTTACTAATTAAACAGAAATTAATAACAATAAAAATGAAATAAATGATAATAACAAAGTTTATAATAACAGAAATTGATATTGAACAGCAAATTACAACTTCCATTTTTCATCCATTTTCTTTTTTTTTCTTTTCTTTCTTTTCTTTACTTAAATAAACATAACAATAAAAGAAATAACAATAAAATGCCATCAAAAACACAAATAATAATATATTTTCTTTCTCTTTGAAAAACAATTAAAATGTATCAAAAAGTAAATAATGCCTATTACACTAAAAACTTTTCCTTCAAATTTCAAACTTTTCACTTTTTTTCAAAATAGGCCAGTATGCATTAAACCATTTTTCCCATTTCTTTTCCCCCCTTTTTTGTTTATTTTCACTTTTCTCTTTTTTTTCTCTCTAAAATAAATCTACGCTAAAACTTATAAATTAAAGACTACAAAAACAACTAAAAACTAAAAAGGGAAATAAAATAAAATAAAACCTTAAAAAAAGCTAGACAAACGAAAATGAGCTAAAATGCAAAAACCGTCTAAACAAAAATCAACCGATTATCACTAAAACCACACATACAAAATTAATTCAAAAAATTGGTGTCTACAGTTTGCCCCTCTTTGTCTGAGTTTTGAAAAAACTTGAGACAAAGAAGTAGACACCAAATACTTACCTGTGTTATTCGGCTGCAAAAGATTCCAACAAACAGGAATTTTAATACGGGACTGACCCGAACATGAAAAATAAAACAGGACTGACCCGAACCAGAATTGAAAACGGGACTGATCCGAACAGGAATTTAAAACGGGACTGACCCGAACAGGAATTTTGAAATCGGGACTGACCCGAACAGGAATTTTGAAATTGGGATAGACCCACGGGATAGACCCGGACAAAAATGTAAAATTTGGGATAGACCCACGGGATAGACCCGGACAGAAATATAAAATTGGGATTGACTAGAGATAGGAAATTCAAATGGGATTGTATGAAGAAAACTGTATAAGACTTTATTTGAAAACGTATCCACAGATTTGCCCTAGTAATGAATTTGTCAGTGGGATTAAACCCGAACCTGCCATGATGATCGACCAGCGGGATAATACCCGATCCTGCCGAGGTTGGCGGGATGAAACCCGGTCCCAATTTGATAAAAAGCGGTCAGCGGGATTATACCCGGTCCTGCCGAGATTGGCGGGATGAAACCCGGTCCCGATTTGATAAAAAGCGGTCAGCGGGATTATACCCGGTCCTGCCGAGATTGGCGGGATGAAACCCGGTCCCAATTTGATAAAAAGCGGTCAGCGGGATTATACCCGGTCCTGCCGAGATTGGCGGGATGAAACCCGGTCCCAATTTGATAAAAAGCGGTCAGCGGGATTATACCCGGTCCTGCCGAGATTGGCGGGATGAAACCCGGTCCCAATTTGATAAAAAGCGGTCAGCGGGATTATACCCGGTCCTGCCGAGATTGGCGGGATGAAACCCGGTCCCAATTTGATAAAAGCGGTCAGCGGGATTAAACCCGGTCCTGCCGTGATAAGCTTGATTTGATTAATTGATTTTTCTTCTTCTTCTTTCTCTCTCTCTCTTTTTTCTTTCTCTGATTTTTCTGCTTGATTTTTCTTGATTTTTCCTGATTTTCTTTATTTTTGAAAAATTTCTAAAAAAATTTTGCCCCAATTTCAAATATTGTATCACCGATCTTCCGATCTGTTTTAGGGTATTATTGTTTTTCTCAAAATTTTGATTCAGTCCCTTTTCTTCAGCTCAAACCATGCATATTGAATTCTTGAATGACATCTCATAGCTCCAAATTTGCCCCGGTTTCGTTATTTGAAACGAACATGGACCTGCAAAAGAAATAAACAAATAATGCCACCGCCATCCGATCAATTCCTCCTTCAAGAAATGTGTAAACATGAGTACTTTGATGTTTTGCCCTTGATATTCCGAATCTCAACTTTGCTCTGCGATCTAATCAAATTCCATTGACTTCGCATGCTAATAAGGCCCTTAGTATCCAGGGATTTTCAATAAATCAGGGGGATTGAAATCTAATGAACCCAAAGAGATAAATAAAAGTATGAAACTCATGAAAGAATATTCTATTTACACAACAACATGATAAAAACTTCTGTAACATGAAAACAATCATTTATTTTGAAAGAAAATTTATTTTAAAGCAATGAATCTATGAATTTGACAATTTATGCTTGAGAAACCAAAGTGTTCCGACTTCGAATAAAAATGCCACGTTTGACCCTTTAGATATCATCCGCCTGGAGTTCAATGTCGGCAATAGGAAAAATCGCCATGCGAGGAGGAATCCCAAATGAACCGAATCACCAGCTTTCTAAACCCAACCTCACTTTTCCTCATGAAATTCTACCTTAGCGCCCTTTCAGGTTTTCACTAAGGCTACTTCCACTTTCTTTCTTTTCATTTTTTCTTTTTTCCTTTTTTTTCCTCTTTTTTTCTTTCTTTTTTTCCAAAAGCGCCCCTTTTTGAATTTCCACCTGATGAACAAATCTTGCCAATAGCCTTTATCAACTCAAAAAAATGTGTTTTAAGAAATAATGGCATCAGTGCGACAACCCTTCCCTTACAAAATAAGTGAAGGCGTACTGACCTCATTTGCCATGTGACTTAGAAAATTTCCTTAATAGAGGTGATGTCAAAGAACGGAAGCCAGGACTTTTTGGCTTTTGTAATGGGGTCTGGTGAGGTGCTTAGAAAAGTTAAGGCTTGAAAGCGGATTTTTCAAAGTGGTTTAAATGACCTGAGATCGCATTATTGCAAACCCCCTTTTTTAGGGTTAAACCAAATTCGCCCCAGTTATTCTCAATTTGAGGCTCTCTTTTTTTCTTTTTTGATTGATTTTTCCTTTGGCTTTTTGCCATTCCTTTGAAATTTTTGAAAATTTGCCCCAGTTTATGTTTGACCGAGGTTCTTTCTTTTCTGTCTTTTGCTTTCTGTTGTTTTAGCACTTTTCACCTCTTGGGTCTTTTCTTTCCTTTTTCAACTCAAACTTGCCCCAGTGTGGGGTTTGCGATTCTCAGGGGTTGCCAAACGAAATATTTTATTCTGAAGGCTCAAAAAGGATAACTAAGGATAAAATGTCTCAAAGGGAAAAGAAGAGGGCCTGACTTTTATTCCGTTCTTTGCATTAACCCTTGAAAGGAAACTTTCGTTTTTCAGATGAAGAATTTCTTACACATATCCGAATTGATCGGCTGAGGGAAAATTTGCCCACTCCACTTCACGTGAGAACTAGTACTCTGCCATGCGACACCTTCTTGATGGTAAAAGAACCTTGCTCATTCACGGTGAAACCTCTCCTTTTTCTTTTCTTTTCCTTTTCTCTTCTTTCTTTTTCTTTCTCATACCGACACAAATTACCTCAATGCTTTATTTCTTTGGGCCATTCTCTTTTGATAGCACTGACAATAGCAAATGGCATTCAGATGTTTCTTATCAAGTGACTATTGAAATCGTTATCCCATTTCAGCTTGAGTTTCTCTTTATACCATTTGTGTTCCTTTGAAACATTCACTGATGTCTTTTTGCTATTCCCCTCATTTTGAAATCAAACTTCGGAACAGTGATATCCAAAGAGTCAGAGGATTTTATTCTCGGCCATCTGAAAAGAATGGGTAAGTAATACAGTATATATGAAACTGTGTATTTTCAAAAGAATGACAAAACGTCATAAGGACAAAAAACACGCTATTTAATCCTAAAAATTTGCATTAAAAGGACGTTGGAGTTAAAACTATTTACAAAAATGAAAATGCAACATGAACAATGCAAAATGATTTCTCCCATAATTCATAATCAATGGCAATCCCCTAGATTTACCAAAATTCCCTTCAGAAGGGAATGTAACTTGCAATCCACTTTTAGATAACTTCCAAGCGCGAAAAGGCTTCTGGATTATTCCATTCTCCCTCACAGTGTACTTGATATATTTCTCAAAACTCTTCATCAGTGATAATAGTCTCTGCAGTATCTTTGTACGCAGGAAAAGGGTTTTTGCTAACACCTGGGCCTTGTTCTCCTCTCCCTCTCAAAATTATGTCTCCGGCCTCAATCATGTCTTGGATTTTATGTTTAAGAACCCAACAATTGGCAGTAGAATGTCCAGGAGCTCCAGAATGATAGGCACAAAAAGATTGGGGATCATAACTGGGGGGAACTCCTTTAGTATAAACTTTGGGAGGTATTGCACCAATTTTCCCCGCGGCCTCGAGCTGCTCATATAGTTGATCAAGGGGCCGACCTAGATTGGTAAAAGTTCTATATCGGGCCGGGTCTTGGGTGCCAGTGGCTTGATGATAGTTGTAGTTCGGGTTGACGGGTAAAGTGGATTTTGGATGATAAGGAGGGCGAGGTCTGGTTTGAAAGTTAGGTGGAAAAGTATGATATGGTGTAGTGGGTATATTTGGGTAATTTGGCCGAGGTCGAGGATGGTTAATAGTGGTATGATAAGCAGGTTGAAGGTATGGTCGGTGTGGATAATGAGGTGAATAGGTGGGAGATTGCTGGAATCTAGGTCGGAAAGCAGGGCCTCGGCTCGAGACAAACGAAGCTTCCTCTTCTCTCTTTTTGAACTGGGATTTCTTGTTATTGCTATCTTGACTTTGCATTGCTTCCACTTGTGACTTCAAAGCTAAAACATTAACAATTTTCCCTGCTTTTATAAACTCGTCATATTCTTCCAATTTATTGACAATCTCTGCAAAGGAACACCCAGTCATTCGAAAAATTTCCTCAAAATAGGGCGGGTCATGAGCTTTGATGAACGTGCGAATAATCTCATTTTCAGTCATGGGAGGCTCTATTTTGGCAGCCAATTTTCTCCATCTTTTTGCATACGTCTTGTGGTCCTCCGATGGCTTCCTTTTGGTTCCCTCAAGTGTGGACCTCGTTGGAGCAAGCTCGCAATTGTATTCATACTGCCTCATAAAAGCGGTTGACAAATCCATCCAAGATTTCATATCCTCAGGCTTCAAATTGGAGTACCAATCCAACGCGTCACCTTCTAGACTCTCGGGAAATAGGCGCACAGGTAGATTCTCATCATCTATCGGCTTCCCTAGCTTGTTTGCAAACATCCGAAGGTGTGTTTTGGGATTGCCATTTCCATCGTACTTGCTAAATTTGGGCGCTTTGAAACCCATCGGCAATTGCATATCCGGAAACAAGCATAGTTCGCTGTAGTCTAGACCTCCTTGCTTGCTCACACCTTGACTTTTCCTTATAAACTCCTCAAATCGATCTAATCTCTTTAGCAAGTTCTTGTCCATCGGTACAGATGACTCCCCAACTTCAACTTTTCCTTGAGCGGCGGTATTGAGGATGAATGGCTCAGCGGTGGGATAATAATGAGGTCCCTGTGATTCGAATGGCATGCTCATAGTAATTGGCGGATAATTTTGGGGAATTTGGACATGAGGAGGGTTAATTTGGATGTTGGGTGCATAAATAGGTGGTGGGCCATGAGTGGGATATGTAAAGGCTTCTTCAGGTGGATTCATAGCTTGTGAAGTAACAGAGATTTGAGCATAAGGTAAAAGTATTGGTTCAGATTGGGCCAGGGGTAAGGATTCATGTTGCTGCTCACCGCTAGCCCCTCCAGTGACCAATTGATCGATTACGCGCCGTTGGGTCATCATTTCAACGCTCAGCTCATTAAATCGGCTGAAAACTTCACTCAGCTGAGCTCCCAGATTCGCCAAGTCAAACGGTGATGTGGTTGCAGGCCTATCAGATGACTCTGGATGGGTACTCATGTTTACACTATCTCTTGAAGCTCGGCTACGTGATCGAGTGATAACGGGGCTTTTCGGGTAGCTATATTTAAATATTACCTGAAAATATGAGATGACTTGCTTTTAGATTTTAGCCCTCGCTTAGCTTTTTCCAAAAGAATAAAGAAAAAAGAAAAAGAAAAAAGAAAAAGACAAGAGTTAGTAAATATCCAAAAAATTCGGATGCATGTCCTATTGAGGGAGCCCTTTTTGTGCCAAGGGTAGGCCTAGAATGAAAATGCAGTCCTCCAGAGCATGCACTATACAATACCTGATGGATCTGATCAATTCATTGAGTGAAAAATAATTTGAAAATTTTGGCCAAATGAATGAAGTGTACATGATTTATTCAAAATCGGCCAAATCACCCTAAAAAAATGGTCAAATTGGTCAAATGAATCGACGATTTATTCAAAAATCGATCGGATGACCCTAGAAAGGGTAAATTGATCAAATGACTTGACGATTATTCAAAACCCGACCGGACGACCCTAAAAAGGGTAAATTGATCAAATGAATGAAATGAAGCTAATGATTTATTCAAAAATTGGCCAAATCACCCTAAAAGGGTAGATTGGTCAAATGAATTGATGATTTTTCAAAAATTGACCGAATGACCTTAAAAAGGGTAAATTGGTCAAATGAATTGATGATTTTAATGATTTATTCAAAAATGATTGAATTATCTACCTATTGGGTAGTTTTTAAAAAAAAAAAAAAAATTAATCTATGAGCCTTCTAAAATCACGATTTGGCCTCAATTTATCGTCTCAATAGTGAGGAATTATTTGTGAATTTCTTCAAATTAATGTCCTTTTACGCAAGGGAATTTTACCAATTTTTGATAAAATGGCCAAAAAGTGATTATTAGATGCTCATATTCCAAAGATCACTCTATGAAAATGATCGGATCCTACCTTACCTTGTGCCCTACCCCTTCGGATGGACAAAATGTAAACGTGCAGGTCTCGTTGGATTATACATCCGAGACATGGGGTGGTTTATTCCTAACACGGGATCCCCTAAATGGCATTCCCTTTCTAGGGTTTATGCGTGATGCCAGTTTATTAAAGCAATGTAAATATGCAACAAATATGGCCTAGAGGACAAAATAATGCAACGGGGGGAAAGGGTCTAAACATGAAATGTATTTACTGAAAGGTAAGTGCAAAGACTGAAATTTAGACGTGTGAGCTATCTAGTGGGTAAGTCACTAAAAGAGTGCCAAAAGGGCCTCTTATCGCTAAGGCATATGAATGCAAGCCAAGAAACAAAGAAATGGTTAGTGCAATTGATAGTACACATAACACATTGGGAGCAATTAAGAAAAGAAATACAATAAAGCGAGTAAAAGGGGTAGAACCCCTTCCCTCGTGCCTAATGTGCTTAAGAAAAGGTGAGGCCGACTCTACCCTAGGTTATTCAAATATGGATGCATGAGGTTTGGTTCACTAATGCCTAGACTCGATAAAGCTTCGGCTCCCAAGCCTTCAGACCTAAAGGCGAAGGGTCATCACTCCCAGGGCCTTTGATCGGTGGCTCGAGTGATCCCTTAGGTAGCGCTATGGGCGCAGAGCACACCAGCCGCCTACCCAAGGCGATCGATCCTAATCCTACAAGGCGGTGTGGGAAACACCCACGAAAAACAAAATAAAATGGGATAAAGCAAGTAAATATGCACGTATGAAGTGTTCCCCTATGTTGAGGGAAGGGGTTGAGAACCACGCGAGGCTCTAAAGGTGACACACCCCCTCCCAAGTGCAATGCAAGCGCGAGATAAATAAGTAAACATACATCCAAACATACATTCATGAGTCGAGGGATTGGTTTGAGACGCGAGTGATGCAAAATCCTAAAAGGGAAAAAAAAATGCAACCCTAAAACACCCAAATGTAATATATGAAAAGGTTAAAAGAAGGAAAAGGTTGATTAAATCAAATTTGCTCGGACTCTCGAATGTCCCCAGTGGAGTCGCCAACTGTCGCGCCCCACTTTTCGATCGTCGAATGTATGATGTGTGAAGTGTGGTGTGTGAACGTGTGCAAAGTAAAAGTAAAGGCCATGGGACTTTGGAAAGCGACGATTTGGCCAAAAAATAGTTTTAAAAAGGATTTTGAAATGAAAAGTTTGGAGTCGCCACTTGGTAATGGTTTAAGGTGTACCAAGTCACCCAAAAATGAGTTTTAAAGTCAAGTAGTAATAAACCCTTTTTAAAACGACTCCTAGTCTACGTAAACCAAAGAAAAAGGTTCGGGAGTCACGTTTGACAAAGGGGAAGGCAAGGATAGAATCCAAGGCACCCCTTTGACCTAGCCAAGGCTAGTTGCGTTGATTTAATCAAAGATTTTCTTGTTTTAACCAAAGAATTTATTACATTTGAGTGCCCTACATGAATGCAAACCCTAGACCTAGGGGAATTGGGGGAAATTTCCCTTCAAAGGTTGAGTGGTGCCAATCACATTAATTGTGAAGCCCAATATTAATCCTTTGAAGAAGTCACGAATAATGCAAGTGGGACGCAAATGAATGGAATGCATGCGTGCAACGTGAGGACATGATTTTGAAAAAGTAATAAAAGAAAATAAATATGTAAATGAAAGTGTGCGCGTGAGTGGGCAATGTACGATATGTGAAATGATAATATGAAGTGCATGTGTGCAAGTAATGATAAAAGTGTTCGTGTGCAAGTGAAGAAACTCAAGGGTGCACGTGTGCAAAAATGGGAGGAAAAGTGTTCATGTGCAAGTGAAAGGATAAAAAGGTGTACGTGTGCAAATGAGAGGAAAAGTGAAAGTGTAATGATGGAGTGGACTTTGAATGCATGAGCCTAGGGAATTCATGCATATTGGGACGGGGAGACCTAAATCGTGACTCAATTTGCCCTTTTATAGAGAGGATATAAGCGTGCTAAGGCTTTAGAAAAAGCCACACTCGTCTATATCCCATATTTAAGGGGACTCTCAAGCAAATGGACCCTACAACTATCATGACATGCAAAAATCCTAAAATGAAGGGAAAGGGGGTTCGAGGAGCATGCCAAGTGATAAAACTTAAGAAAAATGCATGATATGTGGTGAACAAGCAAATGATATGCTAACGAGGGGAAATCCCTAAGGGTCTAGCGTTGGACTAGCCCATTCTATGAATTCCGACTAGCATTGGACTAGCGGAAACGTACATTCATCCATTCCATTCATTCATGGCTATGAAAGCAAGTAGACATGCCAAAATACTCGTAAACACATAGCACATAGCATTTAGCATGCTTGACTAGATGCAAGAGCCTAATAAAGCAATTAAACATGTAGCAACAAAAACAAGCAAGGGGAAGGGGAAGTGGACCAGATGCTCTCCGAGCCCTATCTATTACAAGCCAAGAGGTGTACACATACCCCATAAAAGCATAAAGGGGAAGGGAAAATGGACCAGAGGCTCTCCGAGCCCTATCTTCAATAAAGGTAAAAGCCAGTAAATGCATGCAAGGAGGTAGGGAAAGCGGAGTAGGCATGCAATTTCACATAACACGTAGGAGCACATAGGGTCAAATGAAGTGCAAAATGAGGGATAGAGTGTACCTCCCTTGGAGCGACGCCCTAACGTAGTGAAATTACTAACTTACCCTCCAAAATAATAAAAAGGTCAAGGTACCACTTAAATTGTCAAATAAACGCATAAAATAACCATTGGACACAAAAATGGTAATTAATCACGAAAACAAAAATTAGATATGAAATAGACCATGCACATGCAAGCAAAGTTCAATCCCAAATGAAAGGTCTCAAAATCTAAAACAGAATGCTAAGTCGAATGATCTAAGGTGTAATCTGCCTCAATCAAATGCAAGAAAATCACGAAAGGAAAAAAAAATGGAAAATTATCTATTAAAGTTAAATAAAAAGATTAACTAAGCAAAATTAAAATGAAACGGAGCTAAAACTATAAAATCTTCCAAATTATCAAGCTTCTATGGTTTTATCCTAGAAATTTGTTAAACATTATCCAAAAATCACATAAAAATGTGCCAAAGCCAATTGCCATGTAAGAGGGAAACAATTGCAACACTAGTCACCCATTCGAGCTCAATCGAAACATTTAAGAATTTCAAAGGCCCCCAAAATAATAATAAAGCCGAACAATAATTGAAATGCAAACACTTTAGGACCTAATTGCCAGGAAATGGAATGTAAGGGATCAAGGCATCTCAAATAATCAACCTAAAACATGAAATTGACACATTGAGAACATTTAAACGATTAAACACCCCATGAATCATAAAATTTGAATCCAATTGAAAGAGAAAAGAAAGATTGAAAAATCATTTTTGATGAATTTCTTCCATAAAAAGCACATTGAAACCCAAGAGATTAGAGTGGACAAAAAGCCAATTGGAAATGAGAGTTCTAAACTAAAATGGTGGCTCAAGAGTAAAATCTATCAAAGTAATCGCTAAACTTCTCAAAAATGACATGGAAAAACGATTCGTTAGAATTAAACGAGAAAAATAGTCATGATCTTACCCAAACGAAAAAAAATCAAACTATGAGCTCCCAAAACCACTTGAATCTTCTTATTTCATTCTAAAAATTCACCAAAAATCTATTCATGAATCAAACAAAAACAGGCCAAGGAAAACTAGCATGGTAAAAGGACAAAATTGAAGAAGTTTCCCAATCTTATGGGCCTAGGTGAAACAAAAGAGACTTGAGGGACCAAAGTGTAATTTTCTTGAAATTTTCATGCATGCAAACGGCTGAAACAGCTTTCTTTACTTCTGAAATTTTCCTACTGCCAAATTGCAGCTCTACTCACGCAAATTCACACAACAAATGCAACAAGCTCACGGACTCATTAACTCAAAACCAATAAAAGGTTTCAAAATCGCTTAGTTAGCATAATTTGGACAAGACTCTTGATTTTAACTGTAAGTTACAAATGACCAAATTTCTGCAAACAACCAAGAAACAAACTTTGACAAACAAAAGTGCAGGCCTGCTGCAATTTCTGCAACTTTCGGTTATGATCAAATGTACTTTCATGTGTTCATCAAACAGGATTCTCTCATCCTAACACGGCCAGATTTTCAACCAAATAGTAAACCTATGATCTTATCAACGAAATCACAAAAACTCACACCCAAACAAACAAAAACATAGCAGGAAAAGACGCAAAAATCTGGACAAACTTCATGCAACAAAAAAAAGAAATGCTTTGGCAGCTTCGTTGGTTCATTTTTCAGCAGAATATTAGAACATTTTTCAAATGCTTTGAGGACTCAGACATGCCAACTCAAACCAGTTTCCCAATGCCCCCTTTCCACACCGGATTACTTAACAACAAAAGAAAAAGAAGAGGCCAAAGCCTGGTGAATGGTCACGGCAAAGGCAGACAGCAGAGTAGGTGCGGTAACCTGTACTCTGCTGCAATTTTCTATTGCTAGTGCAGCCCCAACTCACACGAATGAATGCATAAAATGCAATAGAAACACAAGGAAGGAACTAATAGCAAAGATGCAAACCACATACCAACACAAGCAAAACTTTAACTAACGAAAGAAAGAAGCAGGGTCCATCCATGCTGCTGCAAAAAGCCGAGGGCTTTGGATTCATTGCAGCAATTTCATCCGACTCTAGTATACTTATGCGAAAATGAAACTCTGATGAACCCCCACAGTAAACAAAATCCATTGTAATGGTTTCAGCCCATTTGTGGTCACATTACTCAAACAACATCATCCATTTCCCGAAGATTCAAACACGTCATTAATCAAGGAAGATGCAGAAAAAGGAAGAAACCTCACACGTTGCTTCTGAAAAATGAAAAACCCAAGAATTGCTTGATGCAGGAACTCTTTCGTTGATGAAGTCGCCTCTCCTTTCTTAGTTTCCTCTTGCTTGGTATCTTCTTCTCAGATCTTAGCCTTCCAGATTCTCCACCAGATGTCAACCAGCTTTGCTTTCATCGGTCGTTCTTCCCTCCTCTCGAGCGCTCTCTCTTTCTCTCCTGCTTTCTGTTAGCTGTCCACTCAAAACCTCTCTCCGTAGCTTTCTTCTTTTCCTACGCCATCCACCAGAATCTCTCTCTCGCTCCCCCCTTAATCTCTCCCTCTCTCTTGCTCACTCCAGATTTTTCAGCCCTCTCTCTTCTCCTTTCTCTCTTGTATTTTCCTTTTGCCGTTCACTCTGATGAAAAACCTCTCCCCCAGATTTTCAGCCGTTCCTTTCTCTCTCCCCCAAGAAACTCTCTCGGCTCTCTCTCAGATTTCAGCCACTACTCTAACCAGCTCTCTTTCCCTTTCTTTCTTGCTGCCCAGAAACATCCCCCAGCCGTCAAGTTTTTTTTTGTTTTCTTTCTTTTCCGCTGTTCTCTCCCCCGAAAAACTCCTCTTGCGGCTGATGTCTTCTCTTTCTATTTATCCTACCTCCCAAACCCCTAAACCCTTGCTTGTAAGGTGAGGATGAGGGGCAAGGACAGGCCCTCTCATCCAGCCCTCCAAAGGGTAAGCCTGGCCTTCCTTGCACGCTGCAAAAAATTGCAGCGTGCATGCTGCATTTTTTTTTTTTTTTTTTACTAATTAAACAGAAATTAATAACAATAAAAATGAAATAAATGATAATAACAAAGTTTATAATAACAGAAATTGATATTGAACAGCAAATTACAACTTCCATTTTTCATCCATTTTCTTTTTTTTTCTTTTCTTTCTTTTCTTTACTTAAATAAACATAACAATAAAAGAAATAACAATAAAATGCCATCAAAAACACAAATAATAATATATTTTCTTTCTCTTTGAAAAACAATTAAAATGTATCAAAAAGTAAATAATGCCTATTACACTAAAAACTTTTCCTTCAAATTTCAAACTTTTCACTTTTTTTCAAAATAGGCCAGTATGCATTAAACCATTTTTCCCATTTCTTTTCCCCCCTTTTTTGTTTATTTTCACTTTTCTCTTTTTTTTCTCTCTAAAATAAATCTACGCTAAAACTTATAAATTAAAGACTACAAAAACAACTAAAAACTAAAAAGGGAAATAAAATAAAATAAAACCTTAAAAAAAGCTAGACAAACGAAAATGAGCTAAAATGCAAAAACCGTCTAAACAAAAATCAACCGATTATCACTAAAACCACACATACAAAATTAATTCAAAAAATTGGTGTCTACAGGGTCTTGTCACTTGGACTTGAATGTGAACTTGTACTTGAACTCTTGAACTTGAACTGGTATATTCGAGTATTACCCTTTCTTGATTTTGACGTGTAGGCCTGGTAGGAGTTGTACGGTGGATGGAGAAAGACATGAAGTGGTGAAATACTATAGTATTTTGGAAAATATTGACGAAGTGCCAATGGAATCTTGAATCTTGATCAAGCGATTGGAACAAGCTCATGAGAGCCCCATATCCTTTTAAATGAATACATGAAACGTTAATTGAAGTGTACTTGCTCTTTGTTGTGGTGAATTATGATTTTGTGGCTTAAGTTTCATATCATTGCTTGCATGGTTTTCTTGGAACCTCATGGGGCAAAAGTTCACCCCTTTTAATTTTGTTTTTCTTACAGAGGGCGAGCGCTTGGGCGAGTGACTAGGAAAGATCGAGTTCGGTCGGCATCTTTTGTTTTAGCACAGTTGTACCAACTTTTTATTTGTTTTTTGTAAGTTGGAAACTTGAGTATTGTAAATGGATCTAGTAGTGTATTTTTGAAGTTTGTATCATCTATAAACTCTTGTTTTGGCCAAGGATTGTTTTATATTGTCATTGGAGATATGGCTCTTGTTTTAAAAGGTTGTTAACAAGTTAGTGCTCGAGTCCTGACGAGAATTGGGCAGGTGGCCTGCTAACCCCTTTGGTTCGCCTTAGGGAGAGATGAGGTCGTCACAATACACATAAAACATATATACATGTGTTTGTGTATATTCTCTATGGCTGTCTCCTTGCTGATGCTAAACAAAAGCTGGTGCTGGATTAATTTGCCTCTATTGTAGCTAATGTTTTGGTGTTCTGTTGTAGCTATTTATGTTGTTGTTGTAGTTGCAGAAGCAGCTGTTGCAATAACAATCTTTTTGGGTGTTGATCCAACTTTTTATTTATTTATTTCACTTACACCTCACATTTTTATCTTAACTTTTCAAACTTATTTGGCATTTTATTGTTAGTGTAAAGTTCATAAATGGGGGCATAATTATAATAATGGAAAGATATATGATCTTCTTTCTCACATGGCCTTTTATTTATTTATTTATTTATCTATTTTGAGCTAAGGAGAACTTTAATTGATCACCAATAAAGCATAAAGGAAAGGATACAAATTTCCAAGTACATCGAAACTAATGACTAAACTAAACTAATACAAACGACTCTATCAACTTAAGCAAGAATGAGCCAAATCTAGCTCTATAGCCAAATACAGGTGCCCTTATGATACGAATCCGATCGAAGACAAAAACCGTATTCACAAGCCTCAGACTTACACGATTAATACCGATGGTTTGGCAGCAAAAACTTGACCCTAATTAACTCTAAAAGTCACGAACAATATTGATACTATCTCAACTCGTAACTAATCGAATTAATGAACCAAAATTGTAAGGTAGAGGAACGGCACAATCAAGGTAGATACTTGATTGATAAGTTCAATTGAATACTCTCAAAAACTCTCAAATATTCAAGAAAGGCTTTTTTGGAGAGAGAAAGCGAATAAATTCACACAATTTCTGTAAAATTCTCATTAATTAAAAACATTGGAAAAGACTAGGTTATTTGTAGCCTTACATGGACTCAAAACCCTAATATTATTTGAAATTGTCTAGAAACCCTAATGTGATTTGGAATCACTTATTTTCCTAAAACTAGCAACTAGGAATTTCAGCCACTTAAGGACAAACCCTAGCTAAATTATATAAACTAAATTAGCAAGGCAATTGACGATTAAGCCCTTGCTTAACAATACCAAATAAACGACACAATTTGGACTAATTAGCTAACTAAACCGATTTGCTTGGACAATCTTCATGGTCTTATCGCTCCCTTCCTCTTGAAAATGATTTGTCCCCAAATTCATGGATAGCTTGGATAGCATCAACATTGGACGTTACTTTATGATGACTAGCCATTCCACACGTCCTTTGTGTAACCGTAAGATGCATGTGAACTTGACACACAAAGCGGCATGATTTAGCATGTTAGGAACAAGCTTGAAAAATCGTGATCATCTGCTGCTAAATAGCTCTCAAAACCGGCAGCAACTAGCAATACAAAGTGCACAAAATCTGGTTGGATCTTGCTAGGTAAATCTGGAAACTTTTGGATAGCTTCAATACCTGCATGCAAAGGACAAAATTGAGCTTTTAAAGAACCAGAATTTTGCTCAAGAACGGAAAGAATTTCATGGAGTGGATAGGGAAATGTAGAGAAAGATTCAAGTGGAACTATTCCCTTTGTGACATGATTAAGCTCTTCAACAAGCAAGATAGCTCTAGGAGAATAAGTGGGTATAAAGTGTTGGAGAGTAGATTTAACGCTCAAACTACAAATTCCTGGAAAACACACGAGCTATCCAAAGGATTTAGCAATTAAGCAAAATAAGATGAATGAGTTTGCACCCCGCTCCAGCTGCACAAAGGAAACAGTGTTAACAAATCAAAGATTAGTTTGTTAGAATGTGGATAACCTCCCTCACAAATGGCTTGTGCAAACAAGTTTAATTTCCCCTCTTTGCTTTTCACTATGGCTAACTGATTTTTACCTTTTCTTTTTATATATTGCTCGGCACTTTGTTCACTTCGCATAATCTTTTGTTTACTTTCAGCTTTATCTAATTCCTACTCCCTTTTGAAGCATTGCTTGATCCCCTCGTACTTGCTTAGGGGTAAGTAGAGCAAGAGTAACCTTCTTATATCTGTGAACAAATGAATATTTGTTATTATGACCTTCATAAATAACCTTCTTATTATATTTCCATGGCCATCCCAAAATAATGTGAATAGCTTGCATCGGCACTACATCGCACAATAACTCATCTTCGTATCTACCAATGCTAAATTTCACAAGTGTTTTGATAAGAACATATTTTACATATTTTTAGTGTACTTTATTAATTAGTTTTGGTGTGTTTTATTTAATTTTATAGCTAATAAACTAAGTTTCTAGTGAAAATATACATTTTATGGTTTAAAGTGTAAAAATTGCTTTTTTATAGATTTTTATGGTAAAAACTTCATATTTTGTAGGTTTAATGATTCAATCATCAAATGAAGTGTATTGAGAAGATATTTGGATGATTGATGATGGATTAAAGTGATGAAAAGAAAATATGAAGTGTAAAAGGAGAAATGCAATTTGAGGACAAAAGAATCAAGAAAGTCAGTTTTGACAACTCTGACATGTTTTCGTATTTTGACTATATTTGAAGCTACATATATTGGGTTGAGGTGATCTTTATATCATTTTGAAACTAAGAGATAGATCTAAATTTGGTATGAAAACATCAGAATCCAATTTAGCCATTTTCTCAATCAAAAGGTCGAAATACCAAAATTCAAAACTGCTGTCCAAAGTTGAAAATAGAGATCTGGCCAGTCTTTGGTATTTTGACCCTATCTCGGTCCACAAAACTCCAAATTAGATGATTCTTGATGCATTGGAAAGTTAAGTCAAAAAGCTACAACTTTTGTATTTTACAGAAGAGCTATTTCGGCCTCCAACATCAAGAAATCTGTAGTTGAATATGCATATAATTGCTGCACTTTGCTGACCAACGTGCCTTCCTTTCACATAACTTTTCCAAGTCAATTCCAGCCATCAATCTTGGTTGTATCTGACCAAAAAAAATGTTGGAAAATTGAAAAAACAATTCAAGAGAGTTTCAAGAGTCAATTTTGCCAACTAGAAATAACTCCTCTTGAATTCTCTATAAATGGCAGCTAAAGGAGACCATTTTGATAACTTGGGAAGGCTAAAGAAACTCACCAGAAATGTAGTTTTTACTAGAGTTTCTGTAAGGATCAAAGACAATCTAAGAGGGAGGTGAATTAGATAGTTTAAAAAACTGGTCAAGTTGTGAGTCATTTTTTGAATACTTGCCCTCTTTTTCTAAAAGACCACACAATGGAGCAAATGATGAAAAAGTACAAGTGCTTGTGAGTAGAAGAGATGAACAATTTATATAGCAAGACAATAAGTAAAAGAGATAGAGTATCAAACCAAATACCAAACTCCTTTTGAGTTTGAATATCACTTTAGCAAGCAGGCTTTTTCAAGTTGATCAACTTACAACCAATCTTTGTGTACAAAGGAAGGATCACTTCCTCCTTGCCCCAAGCCACACTTAGTCAAGTCAGGAAGTTTTACTATCACTTGGATAACCCTCACAAAGCTACACTATTGAAGTAAATGAATCACACTAAAAAAGCTTATAGAAGTTTATACAACTAAGATTACAAATCTTCTTTGAAGAGTATTTTCCTACTAAAATCACTCTTGATCTGATGTAGTCTCAATGTGCAAAGTTGTCCTGAAGTGGTTGACTTTGTTCTATTTATATGAGACCAAAAAGTTCTTCAATTAAAGCTTCCAATGGATAGAAGGTAGCTGAAGAGTCAACTAGCCGTTGGTGATATCGGACATCCGGTAGACCAATTCCTTGCGTCTGAACACAGCCAGTGAGTTCAAGAAATTTTCTTGAATTATTTCGAAAGTCCGGTACCTCCAGTGTATGCATCTGAAGGTATGATATAAAACTGGAAATTCTTCTTCAATTCTTTCGGACGTCCGGTGCCTCCAATGCTTTGCTTCCGAAGTGTCGTAACGTTTGTCGGACGTCCGGTACTCTGATATTGTGCGTCCGATCGAGGTCAGTGAGCTTAGAAGAATTGACTTAACATCTTCGGACGTCCAAGGGTGGAGTTCTTCATGCGTCCGAAGTTACGCAATGGTTGTCGGACGTCCGGTCTAGTCTTCTTGTGCGTCCGACAGCTCCTTCAGCATCCTTTGTGCTTAATCTTTGAACCTGTTTTGCTCCATTTCTGAAAGGTCTATTTAGAGAATATTAGTAACATCTATTTTTGTTGTAATCATTAAAAGCTACGGACTGAGATAAACAGTTTCCTTAGTTCATTAGTATAGTATAGGTAGAGTAGTTTATCCATCTTGTATTTGTAGTTAGATTTGGATGAAAATTGAGGAGCAAAGATGGAGAGATTGATCTCATGTGACAAGGGTGATATCTCTTCTACCACTTTCTTTCTTGTATTGGATTTCATGTTTAATTATACTACAAGTTGACTTTGTGTTTTTATCATGTTTAATTAAAGTTTATGCCTAGAGTATAGATGAACTTTCTATATTTTGTTAGTGATATTTATTTGATTATTTGCTGATATTATTTTGAGTAAGTTAATTATCACTTTTGATTTTCTAATCATAATTAACTGGCCATTAATTGTGATTATCTAAAGGTGTTAAATTTGCAATGAGAATTGGAATTTAACACTAGTTCAAATAAGTGATAAAGCTAGGGAGTACACTCACGAGAGTAGAGGTGCACCTATGCGGCTTAAGTGACTTGTTCATGTAATTTCATAGAAGAAATGTGCACCTATGAGCAGGATCCACTTCATCTTCAGTTTTCTCATCATCATTATCACTGGCTTCAGTTGCTGGAGCTTTGCTTTTATCTTGTGGCTGAGAACTTGAGGCATGGACTTTAGGAGTGGATTCAATTTGTGGCCCTTTATCTTGTGGAATAGGAGTTGATTCAGTCAGAGGTTCCTTTTAATGCACATTTTCTTCTTGTGGGATAGGAGGCACAAGAAAGTTTCTTTTGTCTATAAAAGTTGCTTATTGCTCAGATGACATGGTTATCATCAGACCATCTTCAAGAAGGAGAATATGTTGTTTGAGTTCCTCAAGTCAGGAGATAACTTCATGAGTGGATGATTTCCTAAGATGGATGGTAAAAGATGAAACATACTGAGATTGATCTCTGGGAGGTCTAAGGGTGACCGGAGTTTCATGACGACTTTTTGTCCTAGATTCTAAAACAGACTCCTTGAAGTACCAATGACCATCAAAGAATCTAAGATTTTTTCTTTCAAAATAAACTTTGAAAAAGTTGGAGGATGCACTCTCTTTCGGAGACACTCTAGTGAAAGTTATTTTGAAGTGAGCAAAAATTGGAGTTAAAAATTTTTCATATGAGAGTTTCCTACGGCTATCAGTGCTGATTTTGAGCAAAAATTTGCACATGACAAAGTCAAAATCAATTTAGACTTTTTCAACAAAGCAATAAAACAAGTAAAGCTCCATTTTGTTGGCATCAGTCCTATGACCATCAGTAGGAGCCAACAAGTTTGAAATTATTAAAAAGATGATCAGATTTTGAGGACTGAGATCTTCCAATTTTGCTTTAGCAGGTGTGTTAAAGTGTTGTCGAAAGTAAGTCATCAGTTTTTCAATGTGAAAATGGTGATAGGCAAAAACAAACTCTTCATATGAGAAAATGTTTGCAATGCAGTTCTTTAAAATCATCTTCAATTTTGGTCTTTAAAACAGCATTAACAATGTCAGGAGTGAGTGTAATATCACTGAATTGACATGAGAGACAAGTTCAGTATGGGAACTACCCTTTCTAAAGTTAGCAAAGAACTGATGAATCATATTAGGTTAATATATGTTGGGTATGATCAGAATGTGAGACCATTTTTGGAATTTAAAAATCTTAATGACTGGTTCAAGATCAAGCTTACAGAATTCAGAAGGGGGAGTGGTTCTTTGAGTGATGAAACCCTTCTGTGAAATCCATTTAAACCTCTCCCTGGCATCATCATTAATAAACTTAGGCAATGTGGCTGACTCTTTCTCAGTTTGAGCAGCATGTTTCTTTTTAGCAGGACGTTTTCTTTTTTCACCGTGTGTCACAGTCCCTCTAGGTGATTTCTTGGTGGAAGACTCAACATTTGGCTATTCATCATCACTGATATCGGGCAATGCAGTTGGCTGTTCATCATCACTGATATCAGGCAATGCAGTTCGTTTCTCTCTGGTAGAATGTTTCCTTTTTCCACCACGTGTCTTAGTTCATCTAGGAGATTTTCTAGTGGAAGGCTCAACAATTTCTTCATTTCTAAGTCTAGTGGTGCGTTCGGTACCAGCAGGGCCACCTCTCAATCGTACCATAATGATATGCAAAATGATTTTGTTGCAAAATATGATGAAGGTGTGTATTAAATGGACTAAGATTGCAGTTTAGACTACAATGTATGTTTGAATCTATCCAAGAAGGTGAATTTTGAATAACTAGGGTTTTTTGCTGAAAATTAGGATCGATGGAGTGGTTGGCAGTTAGAAAGGGTTGTGAATGCTAATGAATGTGCAAAGGACTTGTGACGGTATTGGGGAGGTCAATTTCTTAGAACCTGTTCTGAGAGGAGACGAATTTGAAATTTTGAAAGTGAGAGAAGGGGAACGGATGCATTCGAAACACCGGTTGGATTTGAACTAAATGAAGGAGAATGCTTCTTTATAATTCGCCTCTTTAAAGTGTCAGATGATCGAACCAAAAGAAGTGTCCGACACTACTGTTCGATACAAAATTTTTCTGGAAGATGACTTAGAACACTATCGGACGTCCGTTCATCTGGTGTCGGACGTCCGATAAATTTTGACCAGAAAATTTTTTAGAAATTCTTTTCCAAAACACTCAATTTTGTTCTCAAATATACAAACTGATCCAGTGGTAAGGCTTTTGTGAGAATATCAGCAATTTGATCTTTTGAACAAACATATTGCACACAAATTTCACCCTTTTGGACAAGATCACAAATGAAATGATGCTTTATGTCTATATGTTTTGTCCTAGAATGTTAAATGAGATTTTTTGTCAAGTTTATGGTACTTGTATTATTACAATACATAGACACATAGTCATACACCAATCCAAAATTATTCAAAGTACTTTTCATACACAACAATTGAGCACAACATGCACCGGCAGTAACATATTCCGCTTCGATCGTAGACAAGGAGATAGCATTTTGTTTCTTACTAAACCATAACACTAAGCAATTACTAAGAAAGTGACATGTACCATTTGTACTTTTTCTATCTTCCTATATCCACCAAAATCAGCATCCGAAAAATCACATAAAGGAAATTCATGATACCTTGGATACCAAAGACCGTAGTTCAAGGTTCCCTTCAAATATCTAAAGATTCTTTTTACAACAATCAAGTGAGATTCTTTTGGACAAGATTGAAAATGAGCATACAAGCAAACAGCGAACATAATATCCGGTCTACTTGCAGTTAAATAAATTAAACTACCAATCATACCTCTATGCTTCTTTTCATCAACTTTTATACCTTCTTCATTCTTGTCAAGCTTGATAGATGTGCACATAGGTGTTCCAACTTACTTTAAGTCCACCATTCCAAATCTTTTGAACAGTTCTTTGGTGTATTTAGTTTGATTGATGAACATACCTTCTCGGGTTTGAATGTGACGACCCCACCTCCCCCTAAGGCGAACCAAAGGGTTCGGCAGACCGCCTGCCCAACTCTCGGCGGGACTCACTCACTCACTACAGAGTTCAAATAACTCACAAGGTACTTTTCAAAATATACATCAAATCCTCCATGAATTACATGTCACAAGCGAAGCGAATACTAGTTCCTAAGCGTGGAACGTACACATACATTCATTCCAATTCCAAACATCCATGCAACCCAACTATTATACAAGGTGAATATAAATTCAAACTGTACAAGAGATATTCCATCCAGTCTCATGAAGAACTTAATACAAGCGCTTCCTTTGCCTTGAGCCCTGTGGGGAGAAAATAAATATTTTTTAGGGTGAGCTAGAAACTCAACGAGTGTCCGGTAAAAATCAGTAATCAAGTACATTTCACAATAATGCATTTAGATGATGGCATGACTCAGTAATCAAATGTAAGTTTATTGCTCTTATGAGCTAGTAACATCCTCGTACTTAGAACTCCAACGCTCAAACAGATCAATTAACAATCAAATAGTAATAGGGAGCCATCGGTGCTCCAAATAAACATTGGTGAAGATGTTGGTTCTAAGTACAAGACTTTCCAAGAACTCATTGGAGCCAAATCATTTCATGGTACACATGCAAGCACACATGAATGCAATTGAGTAAACAATGCAAGAAATCATTCAAGAGTAACTTTGAACACAGTTTTGGAATCACTCACCAACCACAGCTTATGATCCTCATTCAACCTAAATCAGTGCCTTGTTCAAGTCCAAGCCCTAGATCACAAATATCATGTCAAGTAAAGGGAATTCTAAAATCATCACGTTCCTATCATCTTTTGGCATTTTAATCACAATTGAAACTACACTTATCGAATTGAGACGAATCTTATGGCATTACGAAGCTAAGGCGTAGGTCTATATTTCTTATGAAGACCTCCAAAGCCGAATCATACATTTTCATGGCCAAACATCAAAATCTCCAAGAAATGAAAAACTGTTCGCGAAACAGGGCTTATATGCAGTCAAGGGTATTTCGATCATTTCATATGCTACAGTACTCCAATCGATCTGAAATTTTGCAGGTAGATAGTTAACTCAAATGTCTACAACTTTCATGTTTTGTCTAAAAGCTGGTTCGGTCAAAAACATAGAGATATTGGCAGTCCAAGTTAAGTCCAGAAACAAGGTAAGATTGAAATTACACTTCTAAACCAACCTTTGCATATAACCATCAATAATTGCGATTGAGGGCTAAGAATTCCACCTTGATACTAGAATAGCTTCTACTAATCATATACATGCCAAATCAAAGATGAAATACCTTAGCTAAAATCTAGAAATATCACTAATATGAAACTTTATCCTCCCAACTTCCAAATCACAAGAATTTCCATAAAATTAATCAAGATCAACTCAAATTCAAAACAATCAAATACTCTCAAAGATTGGACAACATTTCCCCTTAATTTCTTTATTTTTTCATCCTACAATACATTACCAATCACATCTCAATTCAACCATATTTTCACATACAAATCATAGACTATAAAACACACCTAATTAGGTCACAATACCCCTTCAATTTGAGCCAAAAGATAACTCCAAAACCAATCACAATTAAGCTCTAATTCGAAACCCTAAAACTGAAATTGACCTACACAAGCTGGAATTTTCGTATGGAAGTGAAACTGTGACAGCCCCACCTCCCCCTAAGGCGTACCAAAGGGTTCGGCGGACCGCCTGTCCAACTCTCGCCGGAACTCAGTCGTTCACGTCAATCCTCAATCGAAACCAGAATAAACCCGCAAGACTAAACATAACAACGATCCAAAACTTAAAGCAAAACTTATATACATTGCTATCTCAAAAGGGAATACAAACATCGAATATACAAAGGTTCTCAATTCACCATACATCCAGCCCGTGCCGAGCACTAGGACGAGAACCATTACAAAACCAAAGAAACCAGTCTAGGCTAGACTCTACCGAGCTCTCATCCTTGCTCATCATCCCCTGTTAAGGAAAACAAAACTAAAGGAATGAGCTAAAAGCTCAGTGAGGTTCCGAACACATAGGCAACAAGAAGTTCAATGCATTCATTCCATATAACCAATAATTCAAGATACAAATACAAAATAAAGCGATAAACACATTCATTAAAAGGATACGGGCTCACAGGGAGCCATATATTCGTTCGTTCGTTCGTTCTCCTGTCATTCCCCTTATTCCTCCGGTCAATTAAATAAAATGCATTTTTGATAAATAAAACCCTCGTTCGTTCTTTCGTTTCGTTCACCCCCTCCTGGAAATTGGCCAGGCTCCACCAGACTACAAGGTAATACTCGAGTATACCAAATTCACCCAGGGTCACCATATCGCCCGACCGAGTCCGCTTCTGGCTCGAGTCGATCGGTAACGAAGGACAGGGCCCAATTCAGCCAAAAGGCTTACATCATGCGCAACTAATGTAGCAATCATTAAATCATTGAAAATTTCACGTTTCATTTAGGTCGAGTGCGGTAAAGTACACGCTTGCCTAGAAAATTCGTTTTGAAAATCATTGGAAACACTTAACACATTATCAAATACTAACAACAAGTCATGAAGTCAAGGAGAATATAACAAACAAGAAACACTCACCTATTTAAGCAAAATAATGTCCAAAGTATCCTCCCGGATAACACTCTCAATCGCCAAGAAACCCTAATAATAGCCAAGAGAAAATATTACAGTTAAACCCCTCTAAAGTTTAAGTGAACCAAAGAAAATCCGAATAACTACAAGTACAAAATATAAGTATAGTTTTGGAAGTGAAAAGAGTACATTTAAACCAAAGGTTATGAGTAAAATATTTGTAAAACTTATGCTTGCTCGTAAAACTTTGAAATCTCCATTTAAGTCGAAGTGACGAAGAAAACGTACTCCGAGCAGTTATTATTTTATTTCTCAAGGGTATAAGTTCGGCCAAGCCCTTACTTATATATCTCGATAAAAGAAGATGCAAACATCCAAGATGGTTCAAATGATATTCACTCTTAACCCTTACTCAAGTTACAAGTATAGTTCTCTAGTTCTCGAGCGTAAATTTGGGCAGCACGCCCTTTGTATTTACTAAATTTTCCAGCCATTTATGGCTTCATTATTTTCCTCAGCCAATCCAAAAGTTATACACAATATAAATTCATCACAATAGCCATTCAATAGGCTCAAAGTCATATGAGTACAAAATCAAGTTAACAACATGTGCGGAAATGAGATCTAACAAAAGATAGATTTGACGTGTTTTTGCGTAACGGTCACAACTGAAGGTACGCTTATCGAATTGGGATGAAATTTATACCGTTTTGAAGCTAAGACGAAGGCCTACAACTTTCATGCAGATCACTTAGTCAAATTTCCAGTGTAACCTGGTCAAATTCCCAATTCACAGAACCAACTTCCAACTAAACGGCTAATTAACTGCACTAAACTTGAATAGCCATATCTCAGGCTACCAAGGTCCGTTTAAGGTGTTCTTGGAGGCGTTGAAAAGCTAAGACAGAGTACTAAAACTTTTATGTTTTGACAAATGGCTAAATCAGCACGGATCCTAGTGAATAAACACGATCAACTGGATGAACTGACTAAAACGGAACACTGGATGCATCCTAAAATAGTGAGGGTATTTTGGTCTTTTCACAGGCTACGTTGCTCCGATTGAGCTGAAATTTTGTAGGCACCTATTAAATGTCATTCTCTACAACTTTCATGTTTTATGTCAAGCCTAATTCAGCCTCTAACATGATGCAATAAAACCGGACAGAATAGGCTAAAATTTTCCAGAAATCTGGAATTTTTCATTTTCAATGCAACCTTTCTTGATTTCTTGCTGCAATCATCACCACAACCACTTATATAAGTTTAGATACAACATATATCATCCATATAGCAAGTATAGGCAGCAAATACCTCAAACCCTAACTCACATATATCACCTTTAAATCATCATAACAACTTGTATCACCACTAATCCAACCAAAACATGAATTATATAACAACTTAAACCAAAATAAAAGAACCAAAGCCATGGTTTAGCCTTATACCTCAACAAATGAAGCTTGCAAGAGTAATACTTCACCTCCACTTGGAATTTTTGGTTCCCCTAGCTTCCCAAGCTCACAACTCACACTTTAATCGGTTTAGAATTTTGGTTCCTCACTTGGATGGTGCAAATCAAGATGAAATGGGCAGCTCTCCCTTGGATTTTTCTCTCCCTCTCTCTCGGCCAAAGCTGCAGCAAAATGGAGTGAAATGGAGCAAAATGAAGGATGAGAAGGTTGGACTTTTGGGCTTGTTCAAGTAGCCATGGTTGAGTGACACTTGTCACCACCAAAGCCACGTAATAGACACAACACACACTCATATATATAGAATGAAACCCTCATTCTTTCAGGGCGTCACAAACTCCCCCCCTTAAAAGATGTCGCTTTCGACATTCCAACTTGTACTAACCAGATCCAAATAATCCTCAAAAGTCAGTCAAGTACCGAGGATCACTCCAATCCCACTTATCAAATAGTAATGATCCAATAGATAGCTAAACAAGTAACCAAATAAAACATGCAAAAGGGCTCGATTCAACCAACTAACCCTGAGTTGGAATTAAAGTCCCAGATATTCAAAAAAGTCAGGACATAGCGAAGCTTCAAATAAAAAATGTTACCCCTGGCAGTGTTGGACAACATGACAAGCTAGCACCACGGCTATATTTCGCCAGAGAGTCTCAGGAATTTGTCCCTGGTGGTGCTTGATAACACAACAAGTTAGCATAATGCCTAAACTTTACCAGAGAGCCTCAGTTCAAGTATTTGTCCCTGGTGGTGTTGGACAACACAACAAGTTAGCACAATGACTAAACTTCACCAGAGAGGCTCAGTTCAAGAAGTTCATCTCTGGCGGTGCTTGATAACACAATAGGCATGCCTCGCCAGAAGAATGGCGGTGCTGGACAACACAACAGGCAATGGCTCACCAGAGAGGTTCAGTTCAACCGCTACAGAAGAGTAGTAGCCGGTCTACAACCACATGTAAAACATACAAGTTCAAAAGCAGGATGAATTACTTCAAATTCATAGAGCACGAGTACGAAAAGAACACACTCGCCTAGCCTATGTCCAACAATTCACATTCTCAAGCAATCACAAACTTCAAGTCCACATACAGGTCATATACAAATCGAGTTACTTGCTCAAGTATAAATGAGATATCATATATTCAGTCAAGTCAGGTCCATTGAGTGTACGTAAGAGCACACTCGCCTAAACAGGTTCAAGTCTCAAGTGAGCTCAGCCTAGTCAGTCTCAGGCAGTTCAAATGGTTCAAATCTCAACACTTACAAATCGGGTGGGACAAACCTGAATCAAACAAGAATACTAGAAGAAGGATGCAAATTCAGAAGTTTTCTCAATAATTCCGGCCACCACCATAATCTATCAAAACCCTAGCCAAAATCTTATTGGACAAGTTCTAGATAACATTCATTATTTCAATCTCCTCATTCGGTTAAGTCCCGAGTACAAAACGAATTCCTCTGTGCTCTAACCTGTGCCACTACAACTTATCTCAAATTTTCTTATGATTTCTATTCACATCATCACACACTAGACCATGTTCCTTCCAATTTCATAAGCATTTCCTCAGGAAAAGTATCGAGTACTCAAGTACAAGAATCCAAAACTAAGAAACTTTATGACTCAGACCATACTCTAGTACCAAAATCGGTTGATGTACATTTGGGAGCAACCAAGTCATATTTTACGCTTACCACTTTCAAACCAGTCCCACAGTTCGGCATCCTAAACTTTAGCCTAGGATACACTACCGAGATCTGAAACCTAAGCTCTGATACCAACTGTGACGACCGCACCTCCCCCTAAGGTGAACCAAAGGGTTCGGCGGACCGCCTGCCTAACTCTCGCCGGGACTCACTCACTCACTACAGAGTTCAAATAACTTACAAAGTACTTTTCAAAATATACATCAAATCCTCCATGAATTACATGTCACAAGCGAAGCGAATACTAGTTCCTAAGCGTGGAACGTACATATACATTCATTCCAATTCCAAACATCCATGCAACCCAACTATAATACAAGGTGAATATAAATTCAAACTGTACAAGAGATATTCCATCCAGTCCCACGAAGAACTTAATACAAGCACTTCATTTGCCTCGACTTCTGTGGGAAGAAAATAAATATTTTTGGAGTGAGCTAGAAGCTCAGCGAGTGTCCAGTAAAAATCAGTAATCAAGTACATTTCACAATAATGCATTTAGATGATGGCATGACTCAGTAATCAAATGTAAGTTTATTGCTCTTATGAGCCAGTGAAATTCTCGTACTTAGAACTCCAACGCTCAAACAGATCAATTAACAATCAAATAGTAATAGGGAGCCATCGGTGCTCCAAATAAATATTGGTGAAGACGTTGGTTCTAAGCACAAGACATCCCAAGAACTCATTGGAGCCAAATCATTTCACGGTACACATGCAAGCACACATGACATGCAATTGAGTAAACAATGCAAGAAATCGTTCAAGAGTTACTTTGGAAACAGTTTTAGAATCACTGACCAACCACAGCTTATGATCATCATCCGACATAAATCAGTGCCTTGTTCAATTCCAAGTCCTAGATCACAAATATCATGTCAAGTAAAGGGAATTCTAAAATCATCACGTTCCTATCATCTTTTGGCATTTTAATCACAATTGAAACTACACTTACCGAATTGAGACGAATTGTGACAGCCCCACCTTCCCCTAAGGCGAGCCAGAGGGGTTAGCGGACTGCCTACCCAACTCTCGCCAGGACTATCGAAGCAGTTAAACGCAGTCTAAAACGTTTCGGAAAGATAAAAGCGCGCTCAAACAAGTTAAAATCACAAAATAAAAGAAACGAAAATCGAAACCGAAAATGAACAGTGCCGGATTCAACGGAATCCGGCCGGATACCGGCTAGTGAGCACTGGTCGGATGTCCCAAAAACCAAGGCAATCCGGCCAATTTCTGGCCGGATTCGGCCTAGTCTTTTCCCGCCAAAATTTTTCTTTTGCCGTTTGAAAATCGAATCTGTCCGAAATCCAACCAAACGTCAATTAAACACATACCCCTTGCAATTCAAGCATTTACAAGCCAAAATAGCATGCTAAAGTTATTCAACAAGTTTATACATGTACGGTTTGCAAATTGCAACTCAAACGAGAAGTTGGGTCAAAAGGGTACTTAGGGTTTTGCCCAATAAGGAGCTCTTAAAAAATGCATTTACATGAGCTCAACTCGGCAACCAAAGATCATAGCTTCTCAAAAGTATTCAAATTCCTGTAAGGAAACAAAAGGAATAGAGTGAGCTTACGCCCAGTGAGATACTATCACTCAAGCAAGGAGATGCAATTGTACATGGAATTGATCAATCCCCAAATCATTCAAATGAAAGCTAAAATAAAGTCACATATCAATAACAAAGGTAAAAGGATACGGACGGCTCTCAAGAGCCCCTTTCCTCGCTTGCCATACTTGATCGTATCTCATTGACCCTCCGTCAATGTTTAAAAGTAACCAAACGTAGACTTCACTTTACTTCCATTCCTTCCACCCAACATACCCCTACCGGGCCCGAACTCCAAACAGTATAAAGTTGGTAATACTCGAGTATACCGGAATCGAGAGTCTCATACTACAAGATTCCATATAACAGTCCCCATGGTGGTAAGATATGGGATGGATCAAGATAGTATTTCTTAAGCATCGAGATATGGAAGACGTCGTGAATTCGAGAGAGACTGGACGGTAGTTCCAAGCGATACGCTACCTTACCAACCCTTTGGAGAATCTTGTAAGGTCCAACGAACATCGGTTGGAGCTTCTTTCCTCTACCTGCTGTGACGCTCCGTAATGGTGTGATTTTAAGGAACATATGGTCCCCGACTTCAAACTCCAAGTCTTTCCTTCGGTTGTCCGCGTAGCTCTTTTGTCGGCTTTGAGCGGTTTGGAGTCGTTGTCGTATCAATTCGACCTTTTCCCGTGCTTCCTCCATCCATGGAATAGTTGCTAGATCCAGTGCCTTCCTCTCGCTAACTTCGTCCCAATAAATTGGTGACCGGCACTTCCGTCCATATAGTGCCTCATAGGGAGCCATTTGAATCGACGAATAGTAGCTGTTATTGTACGCAAACTCTACTAAGGTCATGTGCCGACCCCAGTTACCTACAAAATCCAGAATGCAGGTCCGTAGCATGTCCTCGAGAGTTTGAATTGTTAGCTTCGATTGTCCATCCGTTTGAGGGTGATAGGTCGTGATCAAGTTGAGTTTAGTCCCCAGAGTTTCTTGGAATTTCTGCCAAAACCTAGATACGAAACGGGGATTCCTATCGGAGACGATGCTCACAGGAACGCCGGGTAGCCTCACGATCTCATCCATGTATATCTGAGCCAACTTATCCAGGGAATACTTCATGTTTACCGGCAAGAAATGAGCCGACTTGGTTAATCGATCGACGATCACCCAAACGGCATCGTGTTCTCGTTGCATTCGCGGCAAACCTGAAACGAAGTCCATGGTGATGTTTTCCCATTTCCATTCAGGTATCTCAAGAGGTTGTAGTAAGCCTGATGGTTTTTGATGCTCTGCCTTAACTTGTTGGTAAATGAGATATTTCTGCACGTACAGATCTATTTCCTTCTTCATATTGTCCTACCAATAGGCTCCTTTCAGATCCTGATACATCTTGCTACTACCCGGATGGATTGTATACTTGGATCGATGAGCCTCCTCTAAGATCTCCGTCCTTAACACTTCATCTTTAGGCACCACCACTCGGTTTCGGTATTTTAGAATACCTTCAGAATGAAAATTGAAATCAGCCAATTCCCCTTTTCCCACTTTCTCTCTCCACTTCTGCACCATCAAATCCTCCTTTTGCACTTCTTTAATGCGTTCTAGTAGGGTGGATGTCACTTTAATATTGCCAAAAATCACCTTATAACTTCCAAGATAGGGTTTCCACTCACAAGCAGCTTCTAACAAGTCCCACTCTTTAATCATTAGCCCTGCTACCTGAGCCTTGCGACTTAAAGCATCGGCTACTACATTCGCCTTCCCCGGATGGTAATTAATAGTACAGTCGTAATCCTCCAGAAATTCCATCCATTGCCGTTGCCTCATATTCAATTCCTTTTGAGAGAAAAGATACCTAAGGCTCTTATGATTTGAATACACCTCAAATGTTACCCCATATAAATAGTGCCTCCATTTCTTCGGAGCGAAAATAACCGCGGCTAATTCCAGATCATGGGTTGGGTAGTTCTGCTCGTGGAGTTTCAACTTCCTAGAGGTAAAAGCAATCACATTCCGGTTCTGATACGAAATATGGGCCGCTTATGGGCCATGTTTTGGGCCGCAAGAGATTGAATCTTTTAGTAATAGTTAGTAGTTTATTTTCTAGATTTCTATTTTATTTGCTAGGAATAAATTCGGTCCAAGACCTCATGTTGAGTTGGATCCGATTTATAGAATCTAGGCTCACTATAACTTAAGTTGGTTAATTAGCTTTTATTGGGTTATATTGGGCCAGCTTAAAGCTTTCATTGGATCGATTATAAGCTGACCATTAGATAGTGGATTTGAGTAGTGGAATCGGGCCAAAGGCCTAGCCTAGCCGAGTTAGGGTTTTCAAGTCACTTTAGGTTTTCAAGTTGTAAGGCTATATATAGCCTAGGTTTTCATTCATTAAAGGAGAGTTCAGATTTTATAAAATATATGTGAGTTATTTCACTCTCTCTTGCCTCAAGAGAATTTCCTTTGAATACTTGAGAATTAATCTCAAGCTGTTCATTGAACTTATCAATCAAGTAGTCTCCTTGATTGTGGCGTTCTTCTATCCATACTTTTGGTTCACTAAATTTGCTAGTCGTGGGTTAAGGAATCTCCTTAGTTCGTGGCTCGTGATTCTAGAAGGGTCAAAGTTCCGCCAATCATCCCAACTTGGTGTTCGTCTAGATCCGTCTCACATCAGTTGGTATCCAGAGCTAGTCGACGACATCAAGTATATCCCGTTGAGTTTGTTCGTAAGCTTTCTAGTCAATTTTATTTTGCAATTCTGGTCGTGTCTTCCTTGTGTCAAATCCGATTGTTATTACAAAAAAAAAAAAAAAAAAGGTACTGTAGCATCGTACTGTTCATCGCTACTGTAGCGATACTGTTCACCGCGCCGCACTGTAGCGATACTGTTCATCGCTACTGTAGCGACACTGTTCATCCCGAAAAAAAAAACTTTTGTTCATAACTTGTGTTTCTTTCTTATTTTGGTGTCTTGTTATATTGTTCTTGAAGTTTTGTGTTGGTTTAGAGTAAAAAAAAAAAAAAAAAAAAAATCCAGCCGCTAGGGTTTCCTTGGGCGCAAGTTTCTTGCCAAATCTGTCCAAACTTTAGTTTATTCCACCAAGTTGTTTTAATTAATTTCCTAAACTGATTTTGTGGTTGAACTTGTTTGGGGTTGGAATCTTGGAGAGGGACTACCATAATCTAGGGTTTCTTGAGTTTCTTGAAACTAATCTTGAAGTCTTGAAACTTTGATACATGTCTTGATAATTATTGGAGGATTGAAGGAGAACATTGGATTGACATTAAATTCTGGAATTCTACCCAAAAAAAAACAGCCGAGTAATTGTGTGTTCTTAGAGTCAAAAAAAAAAAAACAAACAGAAAAAGGAAAAGAGAAAAGGCATTCGGGTAGCAAACAACAAAGAAGGAAGCCGCACTTTTATTTGCCAAATTCTGTCTTGTTGCACTTGTTCCAACAAACCAGAAAATTACATCAAGAAAAGACTACTCAAAAGTTTTGACCAACCTCCTCTTGAAAATCTTGCACACCTTGAGCCTTGATCACTTGTATCACCCGTTGAGTTTTGAGGATCTTGACCATCTTGATTCTTGAAGATTTGCACCTTCCTACGTATAAACAGTTTCTTGTACGTCCTTGCATCCATACGGGGCTTTCTTGGCTTAGGAGTAAACCTCTTGGGAGTTTCTTGAGCAGGCCGCTTGGGGTATTCTTGGGTGACGTTGCTTGTGTCATCTTGTGAAGCCATTGTTTAGCACCAAGCGTCAAAACTGTCCTTGTGTGGAGCAAAGAGGGGAGGGCCGAATTGTTGTTCTTGAGGGAGAGTAAGGGACGAAAATTTTGAGGGGATTTAAGAAGAGGCAATTCTGGAAAATTTTGGGGTTAGGAAGCTACCAAATCTGGAAAAATTTTTAGGAAATTCCAGCCGACTTTGAGGGGAATTTAAAAAGACAAGAAATCTGGAATTTTTTTCGTGGAAGCTATTCTGATTTGATAAGGTAACAAATCTGGAAATTTTCAGCGGTTAGGAAGCTACCAAATTCTGTTTTGCAGCCGACTTTGGAAGGTTTAAAAGGAGCAGAAATCTGGAAATTTTTTTAGCTACCAAATTCTGATTTGTTATAGCCGACTTTAGGAAGGTTTTTGGAGAGGGAATCTGGAAAATTTTGGTAATAATTCTGTTTGGTTAGCCGACTTTAAGGAAATTTCCAAATAAGTCCAACACCTAACTTGTTTCCAAAAATCAATTGGGCAATTAAGTAAAGCACTTGGGAACTCCATCATCGTACTTGGACTTTCTTTTTCTTTGTACATCAATTTTTTCCTCTTCCATTCCTTATTCATTACTTGAGCTTTCCATTTCTACTTTTTGTTTCCTTGTTCCTTTGATACAATTGGGAGCTATATTGATTAAAGTTTGATTGAACTTCCTTGAGAAAATTTCTGATTTCTTCAAAGGAAACAAACAAGTGGTTTGAGAAGTGAATTGGTGAGAGCATTAGAGTGCCATACACACTTGAGTGAAAACACGAGAGGAGTGAAACACGTAAGGGAGCGAGTGAGGACTGTTCTACTAATTTTTGTTGAGTTTTGCAGGTAATAAAAGTATGAGACAAACGAATGCTCAACTGGAGCTTCACCATCTTGTGCCTAAAGGAGTAAATACTGTGGCATTGCGTAAGATAACTGCGCAATTGGAAATCATCAAAGCTCAAAAAAATGATTGGTTTTATACACGTTGCCATATCAAGGAGAAAGTTTGCAGCTTAGCCATTGATAAGGGTTGTGAAGTTAATCTCGCAAGTACTGTCTTGGTTGAGAAATTGAATCTTCCAACCATTGATCATCTTCGCCCTTACAAGTTGCAAAGTGATAGTGGTGATATTTGGATTACTAAGCACACACTTGTTCCTTTTCGTATTGGTCAATACGTGGATGAGGTGTTGTGTGATGTGGTTCCCATTCAAGTGACGCATGTGCTGTTGGGACAATGGTGGATGTTTAATCGAGAAGTCAAATATGATGGATATACTAATAAGTATTCCTTCACATTTAATGGCCGTCGTACCAGGCTTGTGTCGCTTAACTCTAAGCAACTTTGTATTGATCTAGCATACATGAAGAGTGAGTATGAGCGTTATAGTATGAAGCAAGAGCTGGAGGAGAGAATTGTGACTGAAGAGGTAAAATTCGAGGGAGTTGAAAAGGAGAAAGAGGTTGAGAATAATGAGGGGAAAAAGTCAGCTACTGAGCATGAACAAGAGATTAAAAATTCTAAGAGTAAGCTGATTGTGAGAAAGGATGTGAGACCATATGTTTTTTCTAACGATCTTGACTCTACTTTGTTTAGTGTTTCTACTTTTATGCAGGTTAAGCAAGGAAAAATTGAGTTGATCTTGGCATGTTCTATGCCTAAATCCATTGGTGAATATCAAACTTTTCATGGAGTTTGCACCTTAAGTGTTGTCTCTCTTTGTCATCCACTGATATTCAACGTCAACCATGAGCCTGATTTGCTTGTTGGGAGGAATAATGAAGTTTCAAAGGGAGTTTCTACACTTGAAACTTGTTATACATTTCCTTCTTATTTTGTTGGTGACAATCCTTTCCTCATTGGTCCAAATTCTGATTCCTTTCAACCTGGTTTTATTCTTCAATTTGAGGGTTCAAAAGCTACCTATCTCGATCTTGTTCCATTTGTGCAAGATAGGCCATACCCACAACAACTTGCAATGAATTTTGTAACTTTGCACAATCATGTCCGAGACTTTCCTAGCCTGATTGAGCATCACTATAAAGATCCTTATCTTGTGAATGTGAATGGTAAGCTGTCAAGTGATTTTATACCTACAAATCCTAATCGTGTGATTTATTGTGTAGGTCCAAATTCGACCATTCATGACACAATGCTGATTAGAGAGCTTTGGAGTGGTTGGAGCAAAGCCTTGAGTTTCCCATGGCGGATTGTGAGCATTTTCAAGCTAACCAAGAGACATGTGCACCGAATTACAATAATCATGACGTATGCAAGTATCATCCATTCTAAGAGAGCCAATATATGGAGATTTGAAGTTTCATACTGCCAACTCTTGTAGTACCATTCATTTCCAAACACGATTTGAGGACAAATCTTTTTTTAAGAGGAGGGGAATGATACGAAATATGGGCCGCTTATGGGCCATGTTTTGGGCCGCAAGAGATTGAATCTTTTAGTAATAGTTAGTAGTTTATTTTCTAGATTTCTATTTTATTTGCTAGGAATAAATTCGGTCCAAGACCTCATGTTGAGTTGGATCCGATTTATAGAATCTAGGCTCACTATAACTTAAGTTGGTTAATTAGCTTTTATTGGGTTATATTGGGCCAGCTTAAAGCTTTCATTGGATCGATTATAAGCTGACCATTAGATAGTGGATTTGAGTAGTGGAATCGGGCCAAAGGCCTAGCCTAGCCGAGTTAGGGTTTTCAAGTCATTTTAGGTTTTCAAGTTGTAAGGCTATATATAGCCTAGGTTTTCATTCATTAAAGGAGAGTTCAGATTTTATAAAATATATGTGAGTTATTTCACTCTCTCTTGCCTCAAGAGAATTTCCTTTGAATACTTGAGAATTAATCTCAAGCTGTTCATTGAACTTATCAATCAAGTAGTCTCCTTGATTGTGGCGTTCTTCTATCAATACTTTTGGTTCACTAAATTTGCTAGTCGTGGGTTAAGGAATCTCCTTAGTTCGTGGCTCGTGATTCTAGAAGGGTCAAAGTTCCGCCAATCATCCCAACTTGGTGTTCGTCTAGATCCGTCTCACATCAGGTTCTGCATTAAAACGCATCCCAGGCCTTCTCGCGATGCATCGGTATAAACGGCAAACCCGTCTACCCCGTTAGGCAAGATTAGAACTGGAGCCATGGTCAATCTTTTTTTCGGCTCTTGGAAACTTGTCTCACATCGGGCATTCCATACGAACCGACCATGCTTCTTCGTCAGGTCAGTTAAAGGACCGGCTAACTTAGAGAAATCTTTAATAAAACGCCGGTAGTATCCCGCCAGCCCTAGAAAGCTGAGGATCTCAGTGGGGTTTTCCGTCCTCTTCCAGTTAGTCACGGCCTCTACTTTCGCCGGGTCAACCGAGATGCGTTCTTGAGAAATTACATGCCCTAAGAAAGCAATCTTCTCTAGCCAAAATTCGTATTTACTGAACTTGGCGTATAACTGATGTTTCCTTAGGGTCTGTAAAACAACTCTCAAATGCTGCTCATGCTCCTCGCGAGACTTGGAATAAACCAAGATATCATCAATGAAAACAACGACAAATCGGTCCAAGTAGGGTTTGAAAACTCTATGTATTAAGTCCATGAAGGCGGCAGGAGCATTAGTTAGCCCAAAAGGCATGACTGCGAACTCGTAATGCCCATATCTAGAGTTGAAAGCAGTTTTCGGGATATCCTCCTTCCTGATTAACAACTGGTAATACCCTTGGCGGAGATCCAGTTTCGAGAAGATCACTGCTCCTTACAACTGATCAAACAACTCATCAATATGGGGCAGTGGATACTTATTTTTAACCGTGATATTATTCAGGCCCCGATAGTCGATACACATCCTCAAACTTCCGTCCTTTTTCTTTACAAATAACACAGGGGCTCCCTAAGAAAACCCACTCTCTTCAATGAATCCCCTCTCCAACAAGTCTTGTAACTGCAACTTCAACTCCTTCAATTCAGCAGGGGCCATCCGATACGGGGTTTTTGAGATAGGCGAGGTTCCCGATAACAGGTCGTTCTTGAATTCTATCTCTCTTTCCGGAGGTAAGGCTACTAACTCATCAGGGAATACATCTGGAAATTTCCGTACTATGTGCACATCCTCTATCTTCAATTTATCCGTGGGGGTGTTGATTAGAAAGGCTAAAAATCCTTGCGCCCCTCTACTTAGCAGTTTTCTAGCCCGAATGCCTGAAATCAAAGCAGATAAGGCTAACCTACCCCTTATATCTAACCTCAAGGTTGCCTCACCAGGAATGCGAAATTCTACCACTTTCTTTTTACAATCCAGTTGGGCATTATAACTGGCTAGCCAGTCCATTCCCAAGATCACGTCATACCCCTCAATGGACAGGCTTATCAAATCCCCTAACAATCTCCTTTCTCCTATCCAAATTTCACAGTACTTATAAATCATACTAGTAACCAAACGCTGATCCCCAGTAGGTGTACTAACTTCTAGATCGTAAGGTAAACTAGCAGGTTTTATATCGATGCCACACATGAAATTAGGGTTAACAAAGGAATGGGTAGCACCGGGATCTACTAAAACCTTTGCAAAACTGTGAAAAATAGGGATCGTACCTTCTACGACTTTCGAAGAATCTGGGACTTGTTAGGGTTCTATCGAGTACACTCGAGCTGGCATCTTAGGTTTAGTCCCGTCTCCCTTCGCTAGTCCAGAATTTGTCCGGGGTGGCTGTTGACTTCCTTTTCCGTCTTGTTTTAGAACCGGACAGGTAGCAAGTTGATGGTCTGCGCTTCCGCAACGCAGACACTTCCCCTCTTTCTTCCAGCAGTTATCCTCAGTATGATTTGGTTTCCCGCAATAACCACAGGGACCGCGAGGTGCTGAAGCTGAGCCCCCCTGAACATTTCCTCTTTGGCCTCGCCCAGATTGGCCACCTCGAGACGGAATCCCTCTGCCTGCTCTTGTCTCCCGTCCATCTCCAGACCCCCGTCAGTACTTGGGAGGAGCGCTCTTCTCTCCCTGTCCAGAACTGCTCCCAGGAAAGCCTCACTTCTTTGCCTGGAAGTTCCTTACTTGAAACCTAGCGCTCTCCACTCGTTGCGCCTTCTCGACGGCCTCGCTAAAAGCATTAATCTGGGCCACTGCGAGATCCTTCTGAATTTTCACGTTCAAGCCCTGGTTAAAGCGCCTTATTCGCCGTTGCTCGGTCATGATCAGTTCAGGAGCAAATTTGGATAGGCGGGTGAACTGGCTCTCGTACTCAGCAACGGTTTGGGTCCCTTGACAAAGTCGGGTAAACTCGTCTTCCTTCCGTTCCTGGACTAAAGGAGGAAAGAGTTTCGCGTTGAACTCCCGCATGAAATTCACCTAAGTCCTGGGCGTCTGTTCCCGTTCCCATTTCTGCCGAATGACGTTCCACCAGGAATGGGCCGCCCCTTCAAGTTGAAAGACGGCGAAGGTCACCTGCCTCTCTTCAGTGTAGTGCAAGGCAGCAAAAATATCCATCATTTTCTCTAGCCACCATTCAGCTATATCGGGATCAGGTCCCCCAATGAACTTAGGTAGAGCAAATTTTTGGAATCTCTCGAGAGCTCTGTCTTCGCTCTCCACATGGTTACCAGGATTTCCAGGGTTAGGGTTAGGGTTTTGACCCTATTGCTGCACCATTTGGGCCAGTAAGTTGGTCATTTTCTGCATGGCAGCGGCTATTTGCACATTAGGATCAACCCTAGGTTCAGGGTTTTGTCCAGAGGAGGTTTCCCCAGTACCCCTATCCGACGTGGGTCGCCTACTCCCACGGCCACGTCCCCGACCACTATGGGTGCCTTCCATCAGTCTAGGTCGATCTAGGCAAACGTAACTATACATTAAGGATAAGGGTAAGCGATAAATAAGAAATTTAAAAGCCTTTCACAATCCAACATCTATATACAATACAAAATAACATTAAACAGTCACACATTCACAGTCAGTCAAGTACAAACATAGACAATCCACAAGGGAACGGCCTCATCAAAAATAATATACACGTAGCTAATCCAAACGTACAAAACGCTAGCTAAGGCTCTTTCCCCTCTCCGGCCTATATACAAAAAACAAAACTGTCCAAAAGATCCTAGGAGTCACGACCTAGTCCGTCGTCGGGCTACTGGACCTACCCGACGGGGTAGATTCACCTCCAACCTCGGCCCCCGCGCACGAGGCCTCGTCGCTCTCCTTCTCAAGTAAATCATCACAAAGGCTTAGGATCGACTCGGCTCGAACCCTCACTTTCCTAGCTCTCTTGGTCATACGCTCATGTGCCTCTCCTAGCTAAGCGCAAAGGTCATCCACCCTATCTTGGCCTTCAGTCACGTCGTACTTTAACTCCTTAATTCGCTCGGCTTGTTTCTCGTTAGTTGCCCTTAATTGGTTCACCTAGGCCTCAAGCCTAGCGTTATCCTTTGCCAGCTCCTTTCTCTCCTCAATCACGGCCAAGACGATCATATTAGGGTAGGCATAGGTATGACGACACTCACATCGTCGGAGGCAGTTAGCCGAGTTCCATCGGATGACGGCCCCTCTTGGCCGAATCTGGTACTTAATCGTCGGGAGCACTCCCCGGGGTCGCTCACCAGTAGGGCTACCACTAGACCCACTATGTCTATCCATCCTACACCAAAAGAGTAAATAAGCATAAATAATTTTAAGGGACACAATCAAAGTAATCCTCAAGTCGAGCATTTCTAACATGTCCAGACCAATTCAAACCTAGGCTCTGATACCACCTGTAACAGCCCCACCTTCCCCTAAGGCGAACCAGAGGGGTTAGCGGACTGCCTGCCCAACTCTCGTCAGAACTATCGAAGCAGTTAAACGTAGTCTAAAACGTTCCGGAAAGATAAAAGCGCGCTCAAACAAGTTAAAATCACAAAATAAAAGAAACGAAAATCGAAGCCGAAAATGAACAGTGCCGGACACAACGGAATCCGGCCGGAATCTGGCCGAATTTTCGGCCGGATTCATGGCCGGATACCGGCCAGTGAGCACTGGCCGGATGTCCCAAAAATCAAGACAATCCTGCCAATTTCTGGCCGGATTCGGCCCAGTCTTTTCCCGCAAAAATTTTTCTTTTGCCGTTTGAAAACCAAATCTGTCCGAAATCCAACCAAACATCAATTAAACACATACCCCTTGCAATTCAAGCATTTACAAGCCAAAATAGCATGCTAAAGTTATTCAACAAGTTTATACATGTACGGTTTGCAAATTGCAACTCAAACGAGAAGTTGGGTCAAAAGGGTACTTAGGGTTTTGCCCAATAAGGAGCTATTCAAAAATGCATTTACATGAGCTCAACTCGGCAACCAAAGATCATAGCTTCTCAAAAGTATTCAAATTCCGGTAAGGAAAACGAAAGGAATAGAGTGAGCTTACGCCCAGTGAGATACTATCACTCAAGCAAGGAGGTGCAATTGTACATGGAGTCGATCAATCCCCAAATCATTCAAATGAAAGCTAAAATAAAGTCACATATCAATAACAAGGGTAAAAGGATACGGACGGCTCTCAAGAGCCCCTTTCCTCGCTTGCCATACTTGATTGTATCTCATTGACCCTCCGTCAATGTTTAAAAGTAACCAAACGTAGACTTCACTTTACTTCCATTCCTTCCACCCTACATACCCCTACCGGGCCCGAACTTCAAACAGTATAAAGTTGGTAATACTCGAGTATACCAGAATCGAGAGTCTCATACTACAAGATTCCATATAACAGTCCCCATGACTAGTCAATTTTCACGACCAAGCCCTCGCCTGCTCGATTCAATCGACTACCAATAGGGTTGAGCTCAGTAGTAACAGTAATAACAGTCATGGGCGTTGGATACTCGTCTACACGACACCAAATCCAGTATATTTATATACCATTCGAATAATACAGTAAACAGTCATATTGAACATAAAGGTGAGAGTGATCAAGTACACTCTCTCACTTCAATACATGTCAATGATGCAAATAAACATTCAAGGCATTAATTTCAAGTGTAATAAAGCCACGCAGTAACAATCAAGTGAGTAGTACACTCACCAAGCAAGCAAATGATATTTCATAAACTTCTGCCCAACGAGCGTCTTGAACCACCGTCACGCCCTAAAACATTTAAATAAGCACAATGAGACTCGATTACGAGTCATAAACCAAATCCACATATTGCCCAAAATAAGGCTTCATTAGACGTATAAGTACTAAAGTAAGCTAAGGAAAGTCCGGAAATGAAAGTGAAGCCCTACAACCCAAAACAGTTTTGACGTCACTAAGCGTATTAGACACAACCGGCACTACGATTATCGGATGGATGTACAATATACACCGTTTCGAAGCTAAAAGAAAGGGCTACAATGTAGAAGAATATCACTCAGTCCAGTTTGTAGTGCAACTAGGTCAAAATTTCAATGTACCAAACCAGAATCGTAAAAACAGGTTAGTAAACCGCATTCTGGTTAAATGCCCATAACTCAGGCTACCAAAGTCCAATTCAAGTGATTCCGAAGCCATATGCAAGCTAAGAAACAGGGCTATAATCTTTAAGAAGACATCGACAACCAAATCAGTAGTATTCCTGGTCAAATCAACCAATTACAAAGGCTGATTAGCATGTTCGGATAGAAACAGGGAAGCAGGGGTATTTCGGTCTTTTCATAGGCTACGTTGCTCCGATTGAGTTGAAATTTTGCAGGCTACTATAAAAATCATTCCCTACAACTTCATGTTTTGGGATAAGGCCAATTCGGCCTCTAACTAAGGGAAACAGTATCGGGCAGAATGGGTTCAATTGCAACCCTAATTTCCGAAATTTCCTTTCAAAGCGAAAATTTTCTGCAAATAGTCACAATTTACACCCTAAGGTTTCATTCTAAACCATTCCCAACCATCATCCATAGTCACAAAATATTAATCATATAAAAACAAAAAAATCATGAATAAATATAAAACTTCACCAATTCTACCAAAAATCATGAAACAACACTTAATATCATCACTTCATCTCACATAAGTCACTAATTAAGCATTATTGAGAAGAAAGAGAGGTCCCTTAGTTACTCACCTAAGCAACTCAAGAAAAGAGACCACTTGGCACCTTAACCTTCCAAACAACTTCACTAGTCACCTCACAAGCAATAAACTAAGAGGTTTTGTGGAGGAAATTCAAGATTAAACGGTTGGTTTGTGAGATTGGGCAAGATTGGAGCAAGAAATTTGAGAGCTTTTCTTTTCTCTTTTGGAGCAAGAGAAAAGGCCAAGGAAGCTTAGAAATGAGGATGATTTTTGGTAATTTTTCACTTAAATTGGTAAAGCAAGAAAGTTAGTCAAAGTTGACTAAGTTAAGAATTAACCTCCAAGTGACACTTGTCACCACCATTAATGCATGGCTATCCTTTTGTCCCTCTCACACGAACTCATTTAATAGCCTCTAGTTATCTCTTAACACCTGCTAAAATAAACCCGGTATCCAATACTTAACCTAACTGGCCGAATTTTACCGAACTTTCCGCACTAGTGGGTCCCACGTCCGGTATACGTTCTTAATTTCTCAAAAACTAACCGATACTAGAAAAATCATCTAAAAACTATATTTACTCATAAAAAATTATCTAGAAAATTTTCCTAATAAAGAAAATACAGAAAAGCAGGCAATTAAATAGAATAAAACCTAGAAAATAAGAAAATTTACGGGGTCTCACACGAATCTTATGGCATTACGAAGCTAAGGCGTAGGTCTACATTTCTTATGAAGACCTCCAAAGCCGAATCATACATTTTCATGGCCAAACATCAAAATCTCCAAGAAATGAAAAACTGTCCGCGAAACAGGGTTTATAGGCAGTCAAGGGTATTACGGTCATTTCACATGCTACAGTACTCCAATCGATCTGAAATTTTGCAGGTAGATAGTTAACTCAAATGTCTACAACTTTCATGTTTTGTCTAAAAGCTGGTTCGGTCTAAAATATAGAGAAATTGGCAGTCCAAGTTGAGTCCAGAAACAAGGTAGGATTGAAATTACACTTCTAAACCAACCTTTACATATAACCATCACTAATTACGATTGAGGGCTAAGAATTCCACCTTGATACTAGAATAGCTTCTACTAATCATATACATGCCAAATCAAAGATGAAATACCTTAGCTAAAGTCTAGAAATATCACTAATATGGAACTTTATCCTCCCAACTTCCAAATCACAAGAATTTCCATAAAATTAATCAAGATCAACTCAAACTCAAAACAATCAAATATTCTCAAAGATTGGACAACATTTCCCCTTAATTTCTTTATTTTTTCATCCTACAATACATTACCAATCACATCTCAATTCAACCATATTTTCACATACAAATCATAGACTATAAAAACACCTAATTAGGTCACAATACCCCATCAATTTGAGCCAATAGATAACTCCAAAACCAATCACAATTAAGCCCTAATTCGAAACCCTAAAACTGAAATTGACCTACACAAGCTGTAATTTTCGTAGGCAAGTGAAACTAGCACATATAAGCTCAATATTACACATAACATAACTATCAATCCATGGTTAATTGATACGAAATATGAGCCGCTTATGGGCCATGTTTTAGGCTGCAAGAGATTGAATCTTTTAGTAATAGTTAGTAGTTTATTTTCTACTTTTCTATTTTATTTGCTAGGAATAAATTTGGCCATAGGATAGGCCATGTGGGCCACCTTTGTAGTCCCTACGCTAAGCTGTTACGGGGGCCTCGCTGACCGGGGCTAGGGGGCAACGCCCCCGGAGCTTTTGGGCTAGTGGCGGTCCAAAGAGAAGCACAAGGGCGGGCCGCGTTTTCCTTCAACTTATTTACAAGCTTTGTTAGGGTTTTTAGTTACGGCTACAAATAGCCTTAAGTCGTTGTTTACATTCAGTTTTTGACGATTAATAAAAATTACATTGAGAGTTCTCTCAAGCTTCATTGAAGCACCTTGAATATCTTAGATTTGTATCTTAGGTATTCAATTGACTTATCAATCTAGGACCGCGCTAGATTGTGGCGTCTTCTACAATACCGAGGTTCGTTGACCACGTGATCAACGAGTTTAGGTGGTCTGCTGCGTTCGTCGTCTTCAACGTGAGTCCCTACCTTCTAGATCCAAGTCTTTTGTACGGGTTGCATCACATGGTTGGTGCCGTTCGTATCACTAATCCTCAAGCATCACATGTGAGCAGAATTTTTTATCATAAAACTGAAATTTTCCGCACAAATCTGAAATCTTCCGAAAACAACCACAACTAACACACAAAGGCGCCATTTGATACCCTATCAAGCTATCATTCCATGACCAACCAATAATTATCATATAAAATCAAAAAATTCCCTAATAAATCAGAAATTTAGCTAACTCCACCTCAAACCATAAAATCTTCCATAAAATAGCTTGTTTAGCCACTACAAACTACTACTATACAATTATCAAGAACAAAAGGAAATTTCTAGGTGAGTTACCTTGGACCCTTAGAAAAGATGGTAGCTTAGGGTTCCTTCTACAAAAATCACTCCACCAAGACCTTTATCCCTCCTTAGTACACACTTGTATGGAATAGATTGCAAAACTAACGATTAAAACTCAAGGTTTGAGCAAAAATTGAAGTTGAAGTTGAAGAACTCTCTTGATTTTTCCTCTCTAGACAGCCGGCTAAGCAAGGAGCAAAAATGAAGATATTTCAGCCAAGAAGCCAGATAAGAATGAAGAAAATCAGTCAGTCAAGATTGGCTGCCGAAGTGCCACGTCACAATCCGGCCAGATTCTGGCCAGATTTAGAGCAGAGGCAAAACCTATTTTTTTTCAAATTCCAACAACAATCCGGCCAAGATCTAGCCGGATATGCGGTCGGATTCGGTACAAAATTTTGCCACCAAGAAATTTTCTTTTTTCCAAATTCAAACGACACGCTCATCCGTTTTTCCAACAAAGAGACCTATATCCTCACACAATTACACGTAATAGACACAACACACACTCATATATATAGAATGAAACCCTCATTCTTTCAGGGCGTCACATTGAACCACTTGGAATCTAAGGAAGAAATTCAATTCTCCCATCAAACTCATCTCAAACTCTTTTTGCATAATAATGGAAAAATCCTTGCACAAACACTCATTAGTAGTACCAAAGATAATATCATCAACATATATTTATACAATTAGGAGATCATTGGAACTTTGTTTAGTGAAAAGAGTGGTGTCCATAATGCCTCTTGTAAAGCCATTCTCAATCAAGAAACCACTTAAACGTTCATACCAAGCTCTTGGAGCTTGTTTTAATCCATACAAGCTTTTGAAAGCTTAAACACATGATTTGGAAATGTCACATTTTCAAAATCGGGAGGTTGTTCAACATAAATCTCTTGATCAATAAAACTATTTAAGAAAGCACTTTTAACATCTATTTGAAATAATTTAAAATCGTTGAAGCATGCAAATGCCAAAAATATTCTAATTGATTCTAGTCTAGTTTCGGGAGCAAATATTTCATCAAAGTCTATTCCTTCTTCTTAAGCATACCTCTTAACTACAAGTCTAGCGTTATTTCTCACAATTTCACCTTTGTCATTCATTTTATTTCTAAAAACTCATTTTGTGCCAATAATATGATGATTTTGAGGCCTTTCAACTAGTGTCCATAATGTGAAACCAACTTGGACACGATCTAGACAATGACACCAACGATTTGGCAGCGGAGAATTTGACCAAATCTAACCCTCTAGTAGCGAACAATATTGATACAATCTCAACCCGCTACTTAACGAATTAGCAAGCCAAACTATAAGTAGTAGAATACCACAACCAAAGAGTTACTTGATTGATAAGTTCACTTGAATAACTTGAGAAAGATTCTAAAATATTCAAAGAACCTCTCTTGGAAAAGAGAAAAAGTGAAAACTCACGATTTGTATTGATTAAAAGCTGATTATGAGGGTCCTTAGCTTCGGCTATATATAGCCATACAAACTAGAAAGCCTAAAGTGAATTGGATTCACTTAAACTAGAAAACCTAAAGTGAATTAGATTCACTTAAATTAGAAACCCTAAAGTGAATTGAATTCACTTATTTACTAAACTAATAACTAATTAATTCGGCTAACTAAGACAAAGTCTAGCCGAATTTTAATCTCTACTAAATGACTCAATTTGGCAAGGTAAATGAAAAGAAAACCCTTGCTTAATACTACCAAATAAATGACACAACTTGGACTAATTAGCTAACTAAATTGATTTGCTTGGACAATCTTCATGTTCTTATCATTTCCCTCCTCTTGAAAGTTGAAGCACGGATGGTGACAAGAAAAGTTACATGCCTTCGAGTTAATCTCGTTATGATGACTACAAATGTCATCCAATGCAAAAACCACTTGCTAAGTTGGAAAACACTCCTTGTTGACCCTTGAATCTCACGAACCAGCTTCAATATATGCTCAACTTGATCACTTCTGATCATGAGGTAAGGATCCTCAAAATGGTGTGATGTGTATCCCATGAAATCCAACTCATGCTTGAATACACCAAGAAGACTCCAAGGCAACTTTGTTGGAGTTGGATCTTCACGTGGACTAAGGGCAAGGTGACAATTGTAGTGGCAATAATCATTGAGGAACTCATTCTTTGAACGAACCCTTGGTACACATCCATCCCCAAATTTTGGAATGTTCCCTTTAAGATGAGCTCGAATTAACTCTCCATTGGTGTGGACAGATTTGACTTGACATTGTTCCATGAATTGATGCCAAAGGGACTTAACTCTTGGAAGACAAACCCCATGGAAACTTGCAAGGTCTACAATTGACTTTGGAATGGAACACACCAAGATCAACTCAACTTGACTTTGCTTGATCTGTATGAAAGAAGAAACACTAAACAAAGTAAAGGTAAGTTTGTTAGGAAAATAATAGGCCCTCACATTTTTACTCAAAATCAGCTCACTTTCTCTCTTTTCTTCCTTTTTACCACTCATCTCATCAGATTTTTTCCATCTCCTTTTCTAGCTCAATAGCTGACTTTTTCCTCTCATTATTCTCAACCTCTTTCTCCTTTTCAACTCCCTAGAATTTTGCCTCATCAGTCACAATTCCCTCATCTAGCTCTTTCTTCATACTATAACGCTCATGCTCACTTTTCATGTATGCTAGATCAATACAAAGTTGGTCATAAATAAGTTGATCAATACAAGTGCAGAACGACGACCATTAAACAAGAAGGAATACTTATTAGTATGTCCATCATATTTAACTTCTCGCCTCAACATCCATGCTTTACCCAGCAATACATGTGTCACTTGAATTAGGATTACATCACACAACACCTCATCCACATACTTGCCAATTTGAATAGATACAAGTGTGTGCTTAGTAACCGAAATATCACCATGAGCACTCGACAACTTATACGGTTGAAAATGATCAATGGTTGGAAGATTTAATTTGTTAACCATGATAGTGCTTGCAAGATTGACTTCATAACTCCTATCAATGGCCAAGCTGCAGGTTTTATCTTTGACACCATAACGAGTATAAAATCAATCATGCAACTGAGATTTGATGATGTCCAACTGCTCATCTACACCACATAATACCACTTCTTTGACTCCCTTAGGATCAGGAAGAAGATGTTGTAAGGTAGCTTTTAAATGCCTCGTATTCGCTATGATGTATGAGGAAACCTGCAAAAAAATTAGTGAAACAAAAGATATTTCCTCACCACACAAGCTCACGTATTTACATTTGTTACTCGTGCATCACTCAAGTGTTTGAAACACTCTAATACTCTCACCAATCACTTCTCAAATCTCTTGATTGCTTCCTTTGAAAAAATTAGAATTTTCTCAAAGAGACTCAATCAAACTTTCATTAAGTTCACACACAAGATGGTGGCGTCTTTGATGCTGAATTTTTTTGGGAGTGAAATAGATGAATGTGGCTTAGAAAAGATGTGAATTAAAGGCTGGAAAATTGACAAATCATTGCCCGAACAGTTTATTCCAAAAAAAATAGGAAAGTACGAATTTGAATCTTGACTCAAGGCGGAAACTAGTGACTAGGAACAAGACAAAGTTGAATTGGACTTATCTAAGGACTCTTTAGATATGAGTTAATGTTGGAAAAAAAAAGACTTCTAACAAAAGAAGGATACAGCTATAGATTATACACTTCGACTCAAACAAGGAAGACAAAATAGCAGAAGTTTCCAAATCCTAGAGGAACTCTACCCCAATTGCACTTGGTCAGAAATTTAGGAGTTGTAACCAAGATGTCTTCGTTGTTTGTGGACTGTTTAGTGGCTAAATTTCTGGTTCCAAAAGAGACCAATCAGAATTTGGAAGTTTGAATGCAACTAGGACTTGTTTTGCAAGCCCAAGTCAACCTAGTTTCCCAATTCTAGTTGGTTTTCTTTTTCCTTGAGAGTCCAAAACTGTTTTTGACTCTTTTTTTTCTTGCATTTTTTCTTTCTTTTCTTTTTTCTTGTAACACAAGTCAGATTCTTTTTTTTCTTTCTTCTCAAATCGGATCACTCTCCAAGAACAAAACTTGTTTCAGTTTGAGTACTCAACATCAGCCCCTATTTTCCAAGAATCGAGAACTAGGGGTTTTGCACAAGTTCAAGATTTGATCTTCTTGATTTCAAGAATCCAAGAAATCCTAACTTTCTACCCCGAAAGTTCAAGAATTATAATCAAGAAATTCCAGAAATTCAAGATTCTTTATCAAGAATTTCAAGAACTTCAAGAACAACACAATCCAACCACAATCTTGACACAAAACATAAGAAACAACTTCGGATTTGCAAGAACAACCATGATCAAATTTTTTTGTGACTTTAGATGAATTCAAGATTCAAGAAACACAACAATAGGAGACCAGACAATATATCCAGAAATTTTTTTCGTATGAACAGTAACCGCGGATGAACAGTGTCGGTGAACAGTGACGATTTGTTTTTATGACACGAAATCAGATTTGAAAAGACAAGACTATATGATTCGACACAAAAGAAAAGAAGGATATAACCTGGTGGTTGTTGACTAGCTCTGATACCAACTGATGTGAAACCAACTTGGACACGATCTAGACAACGACACCAACGGTTTGGCAGCTGAGAATTTGACCTAATCTAACCCTCTAAGTAGCGAACAATATTGATACAATCTCAACTTGCTACTTAACGAATTCGCGAACCAAACTATAGGTAGTAGAATGCCACAACCAAGGAGTTACTTGATTGATAAGTTCACTTGAATAACTTGAGAAATATTCTCAAATATTCATAGAAACTCTATTGGAAAAGAGAAAAAGTGAAAATTCACGATTTACTAAACTAATAACTAATTAATTCGGCTAACTAAGACAAAGTCTGACCGAATTTTAATATCTATCAAATGACTCAATTTGGCAAGGTAAATTGATGCGAACCTAAATCTCCAAGCTCCCGCTCTTGAAGAAACGAATTGCACAGGTAGCAGAAGAATCTATCTTGATCAGGCTATGGACAAATTTGGTGGATTCTAAACCAATTAAGGACAACTCGAGATTGATTAGAAAGGTAGAAGGCACCACAATTCAACATGGTCTTGAATTGATAAGCTAGTTTGAATCCTCGAGACCGACTCTAAGGTAATCAAAGTCACTTCAAAGAAGCCAAGAGAAAAACTCTCAATTTTTTTATTCATAAGATGACTCCCCTTATTAATTAAAATTGATGCCTATTTATAGGCTTACAAGACTCAAATCCTAACCTAATTAGAATAAGGAAACTAACAAGACTTTGCAAACAACTTGGAAACCCACGGCTCTTATCTCTTGAGGCTGGCCGAATACCTAAGCTAAAGACTAGCTAATGGATCTACTAACTAACCAAGGATCACATGAATAACAAACTAATGACCAAATTAATCCTATGCTCAACATGAGCTACTCTCACGACTCATGAACAAGTCATAAAGTCAGCTACTTAACCAACTAATGACTTGAACAATTAAAGATGCAAAGTAGCCAACTAATAGACTTGAACTCGATTCTCTCAAGGGATTTGAACATTGGATTTGCAACATGAATTCCATGTTTTTGACTCTATTCATTGGCCCCCAATGAATCTTTGTTGGATCTAGGAATAGGCCATGAACATCTCCTAGGATTCGTATCATTCCCCTCCTCTTGAATAGATTTGTCCTCAAATCGTTGGACTGCTTAAATTGCAACAACGATGGAAACACGTGGATGATCACAATCCTAGTAGCGTGGTGTTTGGATAACCTCTTGATGCTCACGAACTCAAATGAGGAATAAAACTCAACTTTCAGTGGTAGCAACACAATGGAGTCAGCAATCGTATCTTTATGTAAGCAAGGACACGATGGCAACAAAGCATTTAAGAGCATCGATTGGTCGCAAACCACGGATGACTGGAAATTGAAAAAGTCGTGGACTGCTACTAGTTTTGGGACATCAAACTTGGCTGGAACAAGCATAAAATCTGGTTGTACTCCTTTAATCAATTCTGAAAAATTTCGGACAGCTTTACAACCTACAAAAATGAAATAAGTTTTAGGTTGTGTCGGACTAGCAATTGGATAAAGAAGCAATGGAATATCATTAGCTAAATGATAAGAAGGTATAGAATAAGTTTTAAATGTGAAAACTCCCTTTGACACTTCGTTATTTCTTCCTTCAACCGATTCAACTAGATAAGTTATTGCTGGCTCTGTACACTTTCCATCAAAATTTACATAAGAGCAACAAGAATTAGGACTAGTCACACGCTCCAAATAAGGCAAAGAGGATGAATGAACCATAGGTAAAGAATGGGAAGTAAAATCTGGAATTCCCCCTTTAAGATCAATTCGAATCATCTCCAATGATGCAGGCAGATTTGAGTTGACATTGTTCCATGAATTGATACCAAAGAGATTTAACTCCTAGATGACAAACTCCATGGAAACTTGCAAAGTGTCCAAGTGACTTTGGAATGGAACATGTCATGACCAACTGTAAGGATCGAAGACAACCTAAGAAGAGGGTGAATTAGGCTTTCAAAAAAAAACTGCTAAGATATAGTCCACTTTTTTACAAACTACCTTTCTTTTCTCAAATACCTCCCAATGAACGAGACAACACAAGAGCACAGGTATTCGTGAGATGAAGAGAAGAACAGTTTATGTAGAAAAGCAGTAAATGAAAGTAAAGAAACAAACCAGGCTTCAAACACAACTGAGGTTTGAACACCACTTTTATATACCAAGTTACTTCAAGTTGAACAAACTTGCAACCAATCTTTTGTGTACAAGGAAGGGATCACTTCCTTCTTGCCCCAAACCACACTTGGTCAAGCAAGGAAGTTTTACAAACACTCGCAAACCCTCACTATGCTATACTATTGAAGAAGCTGTGTCACACTTGAAAAACTACACGAAGATTACACAAGCAAAGAGTACAAATGTTCCTTTTGAGTATTCTAGCACTAGAAACACTCACAATCTGTTGTAGGCTTGATGTGCAAAGTTGTTTTGAGGTGGTTGACTTTGTTCTTTTTATAGGAGACCAGAGAGTTCTTCAATTAATGCTGTCAACGGGTAGAAGGCAACTGAAGAGTCAACTAGCCGTTGGTACTGTCGGACGTCCGATGTTTGGCTTTTATGCGTCCGAACGAGATCAATGAGTTCTGGAAGTTTTCTTGAATCCCTTAGGACGTCCGATCATGCGTCCGAGGGTAGGATGAATACTTGGACTTTCTTCTTCAATTCCTTCGGACGGCCGATGCGTCCAGAGTGTTGCGTCCGAAGAGCAGCAACACTTGTCGGACGTCCGATACTCATGTGTTGAGCGTCCGATCATGATCAGTAATCATAGAAGCCCTGGCTTGTCTTCTTCGGACGTCCGAGTCTGAGTTCTTCACACGTCCGAAGATACTCAAAGGATGTCGGACGTCCGGTACTCTCCTTTTGTGCGTCCGACATCATCCTCAGCATTCTTCATCCTTTTTGATCTTCTTTTTCTGCTTTAAATCCACAGACCTGTTTGGTGACATTTCTGAAAAGGATCTCTACAAAAAGTATTAGTGGCATCCATTTGTTTTGTAATCATCAAAAGATATGAATTGAGATAAACACCAACTCTACTTGACTTTGTTTAATCCGCATCAAAGAAAAAATAGTAAACAAAACACATGTTAGCTTGTTAGAAAACAAAATGTTCACATTCTTGACTTTTGGAAACATGGCCAACTCTCCCTCTTTATTCTTCACCAAGACCGATCATGATCAGTAATCATAGAAGCCCTGGCTTGTCTTCTTCGGACGTCCGAGTCTGAGTTCTTCACACGTCCGAAGATACTCAAAGGATGTCGGACGTCCGGTACTCTCCTTTTGTGCGTCCGACATCATCCTCAGCATTCTTCATCCTTTTTGATCTTCTTTTTCTGCTTTAAATCCACAGACCTGTTTGGTGACATTTCTGAAAAGGATCTCTACAAAAAGTATTAGTGGCATCCATTTGTTTTGTAATCATCAAAAGATATGAATTGAGATAAACACCAACTCTACTTGACTTTGTTTAATCCGCATCAAAGAAAAAATAGTAAACAAAACACATGTTAGCTTGTTAGAAAACAAAATGTTCACATTCTTGACTTTTGGAAACATGGCCAACTCTCCCTCTTTATTCTTCACCAAGACCGAATCACTCCTGCCTTTCCCCACTCTATTGCCTCCGGTAGACACTTGATTAAGTTGCTCAAACTATGAATTCATCACTTTCCTGATTTCTCCCATCATAGAATCAACCAAATCTTTAGTCTAACTTTGGAAATCTTCATTTGTTCCACGAGGCTTTGAATCAATCCAAGAATTCTTAGATTCCTTGACTCGATTGTCATGACACCTCTTAGATGAATCTTGTTTGCTTGAGGATGACCTTGACTTAGATTCTTGGCGCAAACTTCTTTGTTCCTTCTCATATTCATCACAAGTATGCTTATATCTTTCATATACACGCAAAGCACGGTCATGTGCCATCTCCTCCTGAAGTGAACGAAACTCATGTTGTGAACTAGATTGCATGAAACTAGAGTACTTAGAAGTAGCTCGCTTGGAACCTCTCCTCTTGAGAGGCTCGTTCCCCAAGAATTCTTGATTATATGAGCAAGATACAACTCCACGAGGCATGATTACGTGACCTGCAAAAATGATTAGCAAAGAAAGGATTTCCTCACAACACATAAGCTCACGTATGTACACTCAATTCTCATGTATCATTCAAGTGTATAACACTTTAATAATCTCACCAAATTCCGCAAGGCCTCTTATTCACGTTCCTTGAATAAATTAGAATTTACTCAAGAATCGCAACCAACTAGTCAATTAAAGAGCACAAAAGTAGCAATGAAGTTCATGGATTTTGAAGGATTATAGCAAACTGACTTAGGAAGATTTAAATGACTCAAATAATGTAGGAACACAGTCCTAAGATGTTCGACACTAGACGCGACTCAAAACTCAAAGCTGAAATTTTAGAAGCCTAGAAAGACTTCTACCTGACAAACTGGAATTTTGTGGAGCTACTGCCTTTTGGTCCTTTGGTTAGAAATTGAGGTGTTTTTGGAGTTTTGAGGGTGCTCAAAGGGTGCGTATTTCAACCCTCAAATTTTAGTTGAATCGGATTTCTATGGACTACTCAACCGATTCAAGAATTATGGGCTATGTTGGAGTTTGCTTTCAAGAACCCAAGAACTCCCCAAATCCGTTTCAAGAACTTCAAGAAACCTGTTCAAGAAGTCCAAGAACTACCCAAGTATGCTTGTGGTATTCAAGTTTTTTTTTCAAGGAACAACACAGGAGTTCAAGGTTCAATAGCAAAGATAGGTTCGACAGTTCCAAAGACAAAATTCCAGCAACGACTCCAAGAAACAACAAGGTATGCGACTTTTTTTGTGTTTTATTTTTTTTTTGTCTTTTTGCTGGGTTGTTTTGCAACCCAAACGACACAAGACTCCACAAAAATTATGCTAGAATCCGACCGCAAACAAGCAACAAGTAACGGCGCAAAATATGGACAGATTGCAACTTCAAGACAAGATGCGAAGGAAGAGAACGAACCCTCGCGGCTGTTATATATATATATAATTTTTTTTGGACAAGGCACTACTACCCAACGGACTTACGGACACAACACAGAATTTCAGACACAACGACGAAGTTGGACAAAAATTTTGGACTACAACTAAACAACAAAAACAGATTTGCAACATGAGGGCAAAGCAACTTATGATGCGACAAAAGAGGGAGAAAACCCTATCTTTGCTGCGACAAATTTTTTTTTTTTGGCTGGACAAACACGAATGACGACCAACAAGACAACAATGTACGATGACAACTCTAGGCAGAAAGACTACGGACAGCAACCAATAATGGACGCAACAATGAAGATAAACGAAACAGATTTCGGACTTGGCAAGAAACCCTAACACATAGACACAAGTATAACAGAACCAAGAAGGAAATTTGGACAGAAAACACGAAAAGACAACACCCAAACAGATTTTTGCATTCGGATGAATAATACCCCCGCGGATGAACAGTATGTGAACAGTGATGGTGAATAGTAATGGTGAACAGTGCCTTTTTTGTATAATTACGAACAACAAGAAACTAGACACAAATAAACTATGGAGATTCAAACCCTAAATTTTTTTTTAATTGGATAGGGTTTGGTAGACGAACAATGAGTAAACAAGAAAAGAAAAAAGATATTAACCTGGATCAAGAGCCGAAGTTCTGATACCAACTGATGCGAACCCGAATCTCCAAGCTCCCGCTCTTGAAGAAACGAATTGCATAGGTAGCGGAAGGATCTATCTTGATTAGGCTATGGACAAATTTGGTGGATTCTAAACCAGTCAAGGACAACTCGAGATTGATTAGAAAGGTAGAAGGCGCCACAATTCAACATGGTCTTGAATTGATAAGCTAGTTTGAATCCTCGAGACCGACTCTAAGGTAATCAAAGTCGCTTCAAAGAAGCCAAGAGAAAAACTCTCAATTTTTTTTATTCATAAGATGTCTCCCCTTATTAATTAAAATTGATGCCTATTTATAGGCTTACAAGACTCAACTCCTAACCTAATTAGAATAAGGAAACTAACAAGACTTTGCAAACAACTTGGAAATCCACGGCCCTTATCTCTTCAGGCTGGCCGAATACCTAAGCTAAAGACTAGCTAATGGATCTACTAACTAATCAAGGATCACATGAATAACAAACTAATAACCAAATTAATCCTATGCTCAACATGAGCTACTCTCACGACTCATGAACAAGTCATAAAGTCAGCTACTTAACCAACTAATGACTTGAACAATTAAAGATGCAAAGTAGTCAACTAATAGACTTGAACTCGATTCTCTCAAGGAATTTGAACATTCGATTTGCAACATGAATTCCTTGTTTTTGACTCTATTCATTAGCCCCCAATGAATCTTTGTTGGATCTAGGAATAGGGCATGAACACCTCCTAGGATTCATATCATAAATGACAAACAAGCCCTTGCTTAACACCACCAAATAAATGACACAATTTGGACTAATTAGCTAACTAAATTGATTTGCTTGGACAATCTTCATGTTCTCATCAGTCCAAATTTTGTTTCTTTCAAATTGATTTAATTCCTCTTTCATGGCTAAAATCTATTTTTCATCTCTCAAGACATCAACATTTTTAGTTTCAAAATACGAGAAAAGGTAAAATTATCCGTCAATTGTTTAGAGGAGGAACGAGTTCTTATCTTTTCGGATGGATCACCAATAATGAGCTCCTTGGGATGATTTTGAACAAACTTTCAAGCTCTTGGAAGATCCCTAGGTATACCATCATCCTTGTCATTTTCTTCCAATGTTTAACTTTCTTGAAGATTATCTTCTTTTGAATTTTCTTCTAGTGGAACATTGTCTTGATCATGAATTGCAAGTTTCTTTACTCCTTCTTGCACACCTACATCATCATCCTCACAACAACTCTTGAAAATATCATCATTAGATTCATCAAATGTAACATGTATGACTTCTTCTATAGCAAGAGTCCTTCTATTATAGACTCTATGTGAGAACCCGAAAAAAATTTCTTATTTTTATCAAATATTATTGGTTTATTTAAATATTTATTCACCCATTTTCTCCAACTAATTTATTTCAACCGTTTAAAATCCATTTATATGGAACGACGCCTCTTTTATATTTTTAAAGCGTTTTGTTAAAAAAAATAATATAAGGATTTCTCTTTTCGAAAATTCGTTTAGTTCGAAACAACGAGCACACTTTTTTTGAGACTATACTTGAATCGGGAGTGTATTAATATTGAAGAATTAAGAATGATCAATAGTAGATTCAGAAATATTAATTGAGGAATTAATACTCGACTCATGTGAGGACCCGTAAATTTACCTATTTTAAATTCCTATTACTAGCTCATTTAAATATTTTATTGGCCGTTTGCTCCGAATATTTTAATTCAACATTTTTATACTCAATTACATAGAATTATGGCTCACATGTATTTTTAAATGACTTGATTTCAAAAATTTATTTTTCGAAAGCTCGTTTAGTGAGAATAACGAATACGCGTTTGGAGACTATGGCCGATTTGAGAGTACAATAAGTTTGAAAAATTAGAGACTTGTACATTAGGCTTAAAATAGGTATTTCTATATTAAAGTACTCAAGTGATAGTTAGATGTACTATCGTTATAAGAATTTCTTAGAAATTCCACTCTATCGCGCTTAAATCGGTACTATGCGTTTTTACGCGCGCGATTAATTGAAGGACTTAAGACCATTATTTTTAGACCATTAAGAGTGAATAATAATAGTTTGAATACAAGTGCATTAGAGATTTAGTGCACTAGTGAAACAAACTCGAGAGGAATCGAATACGAAATACGCGCGTGCGTGCGTGAAAGGAGAGTTGACTTTTGGAGCAATTCTTATCCACAAATTTATAAGCTTCACAAGGAAGTTTCTTCATCAGCAACGCCACTTTTCTTCTTCCTTGTTCTAGCCGTGCAACAAGAGAAGAAAAACAACCCAAAGCTCTCCAAATTTCCTGCTTCATTCCTTCATTAAATCTTCTCAAAATTTACACACAACTTGCAAATCACTTGGGGATCAACTCAAGCTAGGAAAAAGGGGCTGCTCTCACGATTTTCCTCGGGCTAAGGAGGACCGAAATTTCTGTCTTGAACATCTAGCAAAGTGAGTGACGATCAAACCTTCAAAATCTTTATGTATGGAAGTTGTATTGTACTTATGAGTTCATATATTCATGTGGGTAGCTTTATTTATGTTGGAATTTGGTGTGTGGGCTCTATGAACTCCCACTATGGTTTGATGGACTAATTTGTGGTGTTTTGATTATATTAATGTTGGTTTAGTGCTTAAATTAGTGAAAATAAGTTGTCTTGTTGAATGAAAGCTCAAAGGAGGTGAAGAGCCAAAAATTTCTGAATTTTCCCCTGTCATTTTCTTGTGCTTTTGTGCACATTTTAGTGGTCCAATTGACTTGTTTATGATCTATATATGTTATATGGGTTGTGTAGAAAGTTTCATCAAAAAATTACGTGATTTGGTTGGCCAAAGGTTGTGATTTCGAAAGTTCTTCAAATCTGGAAATTGTTCCCGGATTGCTCTGTTTGTGTTTCGGCCATAACTGTTTTCTCCGATGTCGAAATCGAGTGCCGTTTGTGGCACTGGAAACTAGACATTCCCAGTTTTCCAACGTTATAAAATGCATGCCCTGATTCCACCCGAGTGAACCGTACCAACCATTTGAACTTGACTGTTCTGTTTCACTGGATCACTGGAGCCTATGTCTTGAGCTGCAACTTGATGCTCAAAGATGAGTTAGTTGTGAGCATATTTTAAAAATGATTTCTTCTGAGAAATTGTAGCCCTATCAATTTATTTTCCAACACCACCAACCACACTCAATTCCAAGTTGAACCGAGTGATTTGTGGCCAATTTCCGAAACTGATCCAGTGAATTAAAATCCTTTCTTGACTAGTTCAATACCTAAATCTTGGTTGGGACTTGTTGTTTCGAATTTTTTGATGTTAATCACCTACCAAATGTATCTTGGATGTTTCTTAGATATTGTCTACACAAATAAATCATATTTGAGATGTTTCATTGGCCAAACGTTTGGAAAAAGGAAAACGGAACCCCAAGGCAGTTTTGCCTTGGAAGTTCTTGGAGTTTTCATGGTTTAGTTAACCAACTTCCCGTATGTATTTTTCTATGAAATTTGGCAGAGAAATAGCCCTTATATGGTAGTGTAATCATACCAAATTTGGGCCATTCTAAGTCCATTTCGAAACTCAATCAAAGTCCCAAAGTGTTTGATTTAAACCTAGAAAATGGTAAACAGGTTCACATTTTCAGCCACTTTGAGCTACCATATCTTGGTGCTCAACACTCCAATTCTTGTTGCGCTTATTTGTTTTAAACTTGGATTGTAACTCTAATAGAGTTCCAAATTTCAGAGGCTAGTTCACAATGAGTGAATTTTGCTGAATTTCCAAAGTTAATGAAAAACCAACCTCGAAACTGTCTTGCAAGCCTAAAACAGTAACTTTGAGCCAAATTTTTGAATGCCTTCCATTGGGAATCATGGGAAAGTGTATTTTAGGAACTTTTAGTACTTTGGAAGACGTTTCCAACGGTACCAAGTTTTCCAATTTTGGACTTGTAACGAGGGAGATACGATTTTTCAAAAATCTCATATCAAAGCTGAAACTTTCGAAACTTAAGGAAATGGAGTGTTTCGAATTCTCCTTTTCCCCTCGATATCACTTGAACGTTTTACACTTGATTTCAAAGGTGAAAACTCGATTTCTCTTGTACTTTAAAACCCCGCCTTTGAGCCTCAATTTACGAATAAATAGGGCTCATTTTCATGAAATTTTCTTAGATTGTACAAGTGTACAATCTTCCTTGATAATTGCGGTTTATGAGTGATAGATTATTATTAATTGCTCAGTGACTCAAGAGGACCCTCAAGAGGATCTCACAGGAGACGCCTAACTTATCGCTTGTACTTGCTACTTGAATCACTCGGTGAGTGTCAAGTGCATGATTACTTGAACTCTTGCGAACTTGATACATGCTTACTTGTTATCCATGACTTGAGATTTTGCAAATGGAGTCGAGTGTGTACTTTATCGCACTCGTTCTCATTTGAAATAAATAACTCATGCTTGAAATGCTGGAATATATCAAATGATTGAATAATGTGAAATAGTATGCTATGGCTGCATACGTCGCTGGAGTGAATCTCCTCGACTCACAAATGTACATGGGGGACGCCCAAATCTCACTGGCTACCCTTGGACTCGAGCCGGCATGGACTTGGTCGTGCTCCTTGGGGAACCATGAGAAAACAAAAGCTTGACCTATTAAGAGGTATTGCTTGGCATACTCGAGCAGTATCGCCTCAAACAAATGACAGGCGTGCCCGATATAGGGGTATGTAAGGTGAAAGGGGACAGGATAAGTGAAGTTCTACGGACTAAACCTACCCGATTGATAGAGTGTCAACTCGTGGAGGTTCGTGATCGTGCAAGTGGAAAAATAGCTCCTGAGAGCTCCTATATCCTTGAATTGTTTCTGTTTAATTTTCTCGCTCGAATTGTTATTTATTGAAATATTATTGCTCTACTTGTTAAATTGGGATTGTTACTTGAACAACGTGCCTGCATGTGTGTTCTTGACCTCACGAGCGTTTTGTTCACCCTGTAGATTTGTTTTCCTTAACAGGAAAGGATCGGAAGTGAATCTCGGAAAAACCCCTTTTGAATGTACTTTTGTATTATGGTTTTTCAATTTACTTGGCTAGACTCCGGATTATAGTATAATTTGGGATTTTATGTAACTTTTGGAAATCTGATGTAAGGATTGGATGATTATTATATATTGTTAAATTTGAAAGTTTTCTGCATTTTCTTACTCTACTTCGTGGATGGCTAGTATTTCATTAAAGTTGAACGGAAATTGTCTTGAGTCCTGGCGAGAGTTGGGCAGGCGTCCCGCGGATACCCTCTAGTTCGCCTTAGGGAGAAGTGGGGGCATAAAAGTTGGTATTAGAGTTTAGGTTTCAGATCTCTGTAGTGTATCCTAGACTTAAAAGTTTAGGATGCCGGACTGTGGAACTGGTTGGGAAGTTAAGTGACAGCTTGTGGAAATGAAAATTTGAACCTAGGTTTGAATTAGTGGATGACAAGGAGTCTTGATCTTGTGTGATACATGTGGGATAGTACGAAATGATTAAATCTTGTTTACTGAATATATTTGGACCTACATGAGCTTTTACTTTTAGGTGTAAGCTATAGAAGGTAAGGGTAATATTAAATTGTCTCGGGGCGCCTTCCGGTGGTCCATTATCGAGAGAGACCGAAGAGAGCATTGGAGAGGTAATCCAATTTGCTGGACTATGATTTCATGTGATTTTCAAAGGACTTACTCGCACTCAAATAATGGGGTGTTAATAGTGGTCGATCATCGGAAGTGGCTATCCGATGAAACTAGGGTAGTTCGAGAGGATAATCGAGGACTAAGGGCAATTGTGGATACCCAAACTACTAGAATTTCTGAAGTGGAGACTGAGGTACCTGAGGAGCAAGGAAGACAAAGGCACCTGGTGAAAAGCTTTAAAAAGCTAAGAACTGACTTGTTAGGGTAGTGCCCGAAATTAAAGACAGGATGGATAAGTCGATGGCTGGGTGTGTTACCTTGGTTGAACAAGTGGAGAATAATAAGATATTCGATAAGGGACATGAGATCCAAAACTCCTAGTGCTGGAAATGAAAATGATCCTACGGAGGTAGTGAAGACTTTTGGTTCCGCCAATCACTAAACTAGTAATTTAAACTATTTTAATAGTTTTTGCCAAAAATAGACGGGGTGGCGCTCGCTTAAAGGCCATTGCATTTTGTATCTTGTTTCACTATGTTTCCTACCTTTTAAGGCAATTAAACGTTACTCATGACATGCTTGACTTTACTACTTTATGATTCAAATTCATGATTGGGTTGTACACATTTGCGATTATTTCGGTGTCTTCCCTTTTATTCTTGTATTTGTTTGGCGTGATAAATGTGTCACTTTTCAAACTCCGTTTATGTGCACTCACTTTATGTTATACCTTTAAACATGTTAAATTTATGGGTGGCCAAAGGAGTGAAAAAGAATCGAGGGTAAGGGGTTAAGCAACTCCAAACTCAAGGGGATGATTAGGATCAACTGCTGGATTGAACCGAAACCCTAGAAATGGAGGAAAACAATCATGTAGCTACTGCTATTGACCATACGATTGATGTCTTAGTACGGTTGGTTGAGTACCGAAACTCTAGACCGATAAACCAACCTAAGAATCAAGAGAGGTGTGAAAATAGAATGATTTTTTAAGTTTGCTCCATCTAAGTTTCATGGAGAATCTAGTCCCGAAATAGTAGAATTGATTTGAAGGGATGAAATAGGGCACTAGTGGAAGCAAGAGGTTAGGGTTCTTTTTGAGCAACTTTGTAAGTGAGTATGGAAGAGTGAATTAAGGTTTGAAAGTTTTATATTGAGAAATGAGATCTTTGTATCTTGTTATGTTTATAAGTGATGATAGTAATCTTATAGAGACTCAAGAGCTCGCTCATGTTAAGCGGAGAATAGTTAAGATTTATATTCCTGGCAACCTATAAGTAGAAGAATGCAAGAGTATTATGGCTTGAGCGGCTACTCATTTTGATCCTTTGATTTGCCTGGAAAGCTAGTATTTGACTTGAGCCAACTGGTAAGATGACAACTTTGGAAGAAATGCGTAAGAAAATAGATATTCTTCAGAATGAGGTAGAATCTCAAAAAAAAAATTCCCGAACCGGTCAAGCTGTGATTTCTCATGTAACTCGTGAATACTGTGGCAAGATTAACCACTCTGAGGTTGAGTACTGGAGGAAACAAGAAAAATGTCTGAAGTGCGGTAGTACCAAGCATAAGTTTTTGAATTCCCCTAGAACTTCTAAAAGGAGAAAGTACTTAGCAGCCAGCTAGGTCCGCTACAAAGTGATCAAGTGCTAGATGGGAATAATTAGTACCCATGGCTATGAAGGGATCCTAGTAGTGAAAATTCTACGAGTAAGGATAATTTTGACTCCACGCGAGGGATAGAATCTATAGTTCTACTCTAGTCTAGAATAACACCTTTGGAGGTTGTGATCTTTTGAAAAAGGAAAAAGTCTTTTGTTATTTTGTATCTTGGAAACTTGACGCATTTTGGTATAATCTTATTGTTTTGCTTTTCCCTTTTGAAATAATTTGATAAACCTATCCCGACTTGATGCAACTATCGCGATTTTTCCATGACATATGAAGATGTACCTTACTTTTAATTGATTTCATGGCTGATATGTATATTTAAAATTTTGTCCTACACCTTTAGATTGATAATAAGACATGAACGATAGTAGACGTGATCGAGATTGTACTTGAGAGGGTAGGCAAACTTGAGATCTTGGAGATGACCAGGGATCGTGACAAAATCGAGAACTTGAAGTTGGGACCCAATGTTTGATTGTCAATTTGATATATTAAGATTGTGAGACTTGGGTTAGTGAAAGGAAATATTTGATAAATTTGATGAGCCTAATGATTGAGGGATCGGATATCATATTTGGAATGGAAGCTTGAGACTATATATAGACTATCGAGACTTGAACGATGTGACTATTAAGAACAAATACTCTATTGTCTCACATGAACGAGAAATTTTAATCAATGGCAAAGAGCCGAGGTATTATTCAAGTTGAATTTAAAATAGAGTTATTACTGGTTGAGGATCCTAGAAACTGATGTGTTTAAGACCACTCCCAATCATTAGGTAGAGCTAAGTGTTGTGAAAATTTCAATGCTCAAATGACTTTGACACTGATGTAGATATGTTGTATATGACGTGTGGAAAGTTTCTACCAAAAATCATTTGATATGCTTGAGTAAAAGTTGAAATTTCGAAATTTTGGAAATCTGAAAAAATGTGTTCAGGTGGTTTGGACAGAGCATCTTTGAATGAATATATCTCTCTGTATAGAGGTTGGAATTAAGTGCTGTCAGCAGTATTCAAAACTAGACATCCGTAGTTTTCTAACGGTGTAAAATGTACCCTATAATTCGAACTGAGTGAACCGTAGTAGTTCACCAAAGTTACCTGTTTTGTTCTGCTATTCTGTGCAAGTGATAGTAATAAGCTACGGCTTGTCATTTAAATTCGAGCTACCTATGAACTGATTTTCATAATGATTTCTTCTGATGAAATGTAGCCTTTTGAATGTAGTTTCAAACTCTACCAACCATTCTCGATTTCAAGTTGTATTGAGTGAGATATAGCCAAATTCCTGAACTGTACCAAAACTGGAAAACTGGAAAATCCTTCTTTCTTGCTAGCCGACTGGTCTAGTTTGACTTGGGACATGTTGTTTCGAAAATTTTGGTGTCAATCATCTACAAAATGTATATTAAATATTTTTTGGACCTTGGTTTCCCAAATGAACCAAATTGGAGCTGATTTTGTGGTGCAAAATGTTTGAAAAAGGAAAAGAAAGCAAAAAGACAGATTTGCTTTGGAAATTTCTTAAACTTTGGTAGTTTTGTTAACTACCTTTCCGTACGAGTTTTTGTGTGAAAATTGATAGTGAAGCAGTTCTCATATGGAAGATTGTGTGTACCAAATTTGAGGTTACTCTAAGACCATTTCGATACCCAAACGATATCCCAAAGTTTACTTTTCAAATCTAGAAACTTTTCCTTTTCTCTTTGCCGAATGGTCAAATCTGATTTGAGGAGTTATATTTCAAAAAATTTGATGTCAATTACCTCTAAATTACTTATTGGATGTTTATGGAACATTGGTTTCAACATTTGAGTTAGTTGAGGTTGATTGTGTGGGACAAATCTTTTAAAAAAGGAAAGAAAAGTGAGAAGGCAGATTAGCCTTGAAACATTTCTTGAACATTGGTTGTTTTAATGACTGCCTTCCCATGGGAGTTTTTACATCAAACTTGAGAAATGTTGTCCACACATGAAAGATTTAGTTTACCAAGTTTGGTATATTTCCAATGCCAACTCGACGGCCAAATGATATTTCAAAGATAGTCTTTAAATTTGGGAAATGACTGAACAGCTTACAAAATGCCAACCAACTTTGAACTGATGTATCTCAACACTCGGAACTCCAAATTTAGTTCTGTTTATTTTATTTGAAACCTTGTTTGAAATGGTTATTGTGTTACGAATTTCAAGAGCTGGTTCATTTTCTGTGAATTTTTTCGAATTTCCAAAGTTTGCCGAAAGATAAGACTGAAACTGTCTTATATGCTCAAATCAGCCACTTTGAGCTGAAATTTGAATGACTTCCATTTAGAATCTTGGAAAAATGTCTTCTAGGATTCGAACGGTATAAAGGTTTCCAATTTTGGACCTACTGAGTGCAAGATCGGATTTTTCAAAGATTGTCACTTAAAACTGAATTTTTGAGACTTGTTGGGAAATGAGTTTATGGAAACTCTTCCCTATCCTTTGATATTGATTGACCGTTTTAAACTTGAATTCACGGAAGAAATCAATTTTTTCTTATGTTATTAAATCCCACTTTTGAGTCTCGATTTACGAGTAATTAAAGCTCTTTCTATGACATATTCTTAGTATTGTACAAGTGTACAATCTTCCTTGTTAACGAGGGGTTTATAAACAATAGTGTGTGATAGCCAATTATTGTTTGCTTAGGCGCTCAAGGGGACCTTCAAGAGGAACTCAAAGCGGACGCCTAAACACTTGTTTGAGCACTTACTTACTCCCTTACTTTAATTGGTGAGCGTCAAGTGCAGATTTGTCGTGTTTACTTGATTGATCATGCTTATATACGTGAATATCACCTGAAGAGATGAGTGTGTACTTTGTCGCACTCGCTCTCCTTTATTCAACATGTTGCTTAACTTGTTATGTGAATACTCGAACTTTACTCGCATTAAACTTGGTTTTCAAAGTCGATTGGAGTGAATCTCGTCGGCAAAATATGCTCATTTACATGTGCATGTCGTGTTGTCGAGTGGAGTGAACCTGCTCGACTTATAGGGACACCCAATTCTCTTCGACCAATCTTGCGACTCAAGCCGGCATGGGCTTGGTCGAAAAGCTTGATGAACCAAGAGAACAACAAAGCAAAACTTGATCTTTTGAGATCTTGTTCAGCATACTCGTGTAGTATTGCCCTTTTCATGTGTGTTTGGTTACGAATCCGAGAGGGTGGAATGTTAATTTGAGGTAAGTGAAGCTTTTACGGACTTAAAACCTACCTAATTGATAAAGTGTCAACTCGTGGAGGTAGTGGATTAAGTCTCGGCAAAGCAAGTGGAAACTAGCTCCTAAGAGCTCCTATATCCTACTCAAGTGTATTTAATTGCTAATCGTGAAATTACTTGACTTTATCGCTTTATTTATGATATAAATGTTATTGTTGAACTATGTGCTTGCATGATTTTCTTGGTCTCATGAGCAATCGCTCACCCCGTAGATTTGTTTTCCTTAATAGGAACTGATATGGAGTGAAACTCGGGAAAGCCAATAAGATGAACTTTAGGATTAGGGTTTTGAACGTATTTGACTAGACAATTTGGAAGTTGTATATTTTGAGAAAATGAATGTATTTTAAATTTTGTGATGTAATATTGAACACTTATGTATGGAAGTGACTTCTTTTCCTTACTCCATATATTATTATTGGTTATTCAACCTTAGGCTTGAACTGGAACTAGAATTTTACCGAGTCCTGGCGAGAGCCGGGCAGGCGTCTCGCCAATACCCTTGGGTTCGCCCTTGGGAGAAGTGGAGGCGTCACAGTTGGTATCAGAGCTTAGGCTTCAGATCTCTGTAGTGTATCCTAGGTTTGAAGTCTAGGATGTCGGACTGTGGAACTGGTTTAGAAGTTAAGTGACCGCTTGTAGAGGTGAAAATTTGAACCTAAGTTTGATTTTGTGAGAGATATGTGGGATAGTACGAAATGATCAAATCTAGTTTATTCAGTATATCTGGACCTATCTGAGCTTTTACTTTTAATTGTGAGTTATGGAAGGTAATAGTGGTATTAAGTCGTCTCGGGCGCCTTCCGATGGTCCATTGTCGAGAAAGGCATAAGGGAGCTCGTTGGAGATATAACCCAACTCACCGAACTAGGTTATTATGTGACTGCTAGAGGACTTACTCGTACACAAATAACATGATGTTAGCAATAATCAATGATCGGAGGTGGCTATCCGAGGAAATTAAGATAGTTCGAGAAGATAATCGAGGACTAAGGGAATGATGACCCAGTGTGTTACCTTGGTCGAACAAGTGGTGATGACAAGGTACTTAATGAGAGAAAATGAAGAAGAAAACTCCTACTGCTGGAAATGAAAATGATCCTACTGAAGTAGCAGAGACTACTGGCTCCACCAATCACTAAGCTAGTGATTTAAACTATTTTAGTAGTTTTTGCCAAGGATAGTTGGAGTGGTGCTTGTTCAAAGTCCATTGTATTTGTTTAACCGTATTATCTAACTTTTGAAGCAATTGAACGTTACTTATGAGATACATGGCTTTATTGTTGTATGATTTCAAATCTATGATTGGGTTGTACACATTTGCGATTGTTTCGGTGTCTTCCCTTTTATTTTCATTTTGCATGATCAAAGTATCACTTTTCAAACTTCGTTATGTGCACTCATTTTACATCATGCCTTCATAAATGTTAAATTTATGAGCGACCAAAGAAGTGAAAAGGGACCAAGGACGAGAATTTAAGCAATCCCAAGCTCGAGGAAATTATTAGGGAACGGCAACTGGGCCGAACTAAAACCCTAGAAATGAAGGAAAACAATAACGTAGCTATTGCTATTGACCATATTGTTGATGTCCTAGCACGACTAGCTGAGCACTAAAACCCCACACCTTTAGATTGGTAATAAGACATGGACGGTAGTAACCGTGATCGATATTGTACATGAGAGCGTAGGCAACCCTGAGGTCTTGAAGATGACCAGGGATCGGGACCAAAAATCGAGAACTTAGGGTTGAAGTTGGGACCCAATATTTGATTGCCAAATGGATATATTAAAGTTGTGAGATTTGGGTTTGTGAAAGGAATTATTTGATAGATTGAATGAGCTTAACAATTAAGGAACAGGATATAATAATTGGAATGGAAGTTTGAAACTATACATAGACTATTGAGACTTGAACAATGTAACTATTAAAAACTACTCTTTTGTTTCATATAGATGAGAGTTTGATCAACTACAAGGGTCGTGGTATTATTCAAGTTGGATTTAAAATAGAATCTTACTAGTTGAAGATCCTAGAAACTGATATATTTAAGATCACTTTTAATTTAAGACATGGCACTTTGAATTCACAGTTACACCATTTGAGTTGATTAATACACTAACAGCATTTATGGACTTAATGCATCATGGTTTTAAGCCGTATTTGGATCAATTTGTGGTGATATTTATTGATGGTATATTGGTATACTCTAAGGTTCGAGGAAATCATGAAAGACATCTGAGGATAGTTTTACGAATCCTGAGAGAGCACCAACTTTTGTTAAGTTTAATAAGTGTGAGTTTAAATGAAAGAAATAGGACTTGATCAGAATTTGACCTATGACAAGGGACCGGTAAAGATTTTAGATTGAAATGTGAAGATCTTATTTGTATGGAGTGACATTTGAGGATTTCATGGATCACAAGAGTCTTAAGTACTTGTTTTCCCTAAAAAGAGTTGAACTTGAGATAACGAAGATGGGTGGAGTTTTGGAGGACTATGATTATACGATCAATTACCACCCATACACTGATGGACAGTCCGAGAGGGTAATTCAAAACATTGAGGACATGATGGGATCATATATCTTAGATTTTGGAGAAAGTAATTGACATTGGTGGCATTTACTGAGCTAAGATTCTAAGTAACTATGATATGACAAACTCTTTTGAAAACCCTAGATTGATGAGTAAGATAGACATGCGGTCGATTAAGTTACCCTATGACTGGAATAATTCAAAATGCCTATTGAGGGTTAAAGTTTGATTACTTCTTGGGTAGATAGAAATTATGAGATACAGGTTAGGAAGTGTAAGTTATTGATTAATCTGCTAAGCATGACTATTAAGGGGTATGATATTATCTTAGTTATAAATTTTGAGGACGAAATTCTTTTAAGGGGGGAAGGATGTGAGGACCCGAAAATTTTTATTATTATCTTATTTTACTGCTTAATTAATTATTTACTCAACCGTTTCCTCCGCATAATTTATCTCAACCATTTTTAATCTGTTTTCATGGAACAAGGTCTCACGTATATTTTTAAAACGTTCCGCTAGCAAATTAATTTTTCTGTGACTCGTTTATCGAGGAATAAGTGAATATACATTTTTCAAGGCAATAATCGATTCAAGAGTGCAAAATCTTTGAGAATTAAAAATGATTACTAGTGGATTAAGAAAAGTTAATTGAGAGATTAGATGTAATTAAGTTAAATAAAGCTTTTATTGTGCGCGCATCGATAGTTTCTCGAAAGTCATACCGCGTGACAAATTGGAGACTTGAGGAATTAATATTTGTGAGGTCTCATGTTTTATTTCTAAAATGGTTATTTTATAATTATTTACCTTAGTAGTAGTTAATTATATAATCGTTATAGGAATGCCTTGTAACTTTCACCTTATTGCGCGCGAATTGGAATTTCGCGTATATCAAATTGGAATGGTTAAACGGAGATTTAAGAAATTTAAATGGGACTAGTAAGAGTGAATAATTATAGTATTTAAGAAAGTATATTAGAGATTTAGTGCACAAGTAAAGCAAATCCGAAAAAAAACGGACAAGAAACGTGCACGCGTGACAACTAATAAGAGTTAACTTTTGCCCAACACTTGGCTACTATTCCATTCTTTCTCCCCAAGTTTTAGCACACAAACAAAACCTCATCTCTCTCTCTTCACTCCCTAATTCTCGGCTGAAACCTCAAAGGGAAGAAGTTTAGACTTTTTGGTATTAAGATTTGTCGAAAAAAAGAAAATTGCTTTATTTCTTTTAGATTTGATTTTACGAAAGTTTATTGTTTATTTAACTAAATTAAAAAAAAAGGGGGGGGAAAGGGTGAAACCAAACTCATGGACCATGAGAAGCATAGGATCCGAACCTCTCCTCATTTTCATCCGCAAAAACGCAGATACAAAAATTTCAGTTCCTTTATCCACGGGTTTCCTTTCATTTTTGAGCTCCGTTGGATCATTCCACTTGGCTCTCATCCGAGAACAGCTAAGAATGATCTAGGCAAATGTTAATCAAAGGGTTTGAAGTGAGGAGCGGGGAGCTGAGATTGAAAAAGGACCATTGATATCAGGGTTTTGGGTTTTTGGCCATTCGGTATAAAAGGAAGGGGGATAGAGAGACAGCTGGAGGGGGTCGGATGACGGCTGAGAGAAAAGGCTAGGTTTGAGAGAGGTAGACAGTGGAGAGTAGGACGACTGTAGAGGATCTGATGATGGCAAAAGGGCGGGGAACCTAAGAGAAACAAAAGAAGGAGTGACGACTAGAATCTGTAACAGAGAGGGAGACCGAGGAAAAAACAAGAAAACAGAGAAAAGACCTGGGCAACGGAGAAAACTTAGGAGATTCAAGGTTGTAGCAGATTTTCTGTGAAGGTCGATCGTCTCTCAAACTTTCGGGTTTCCGCATAGCTGGTGTTAAGGGTTCCCAAGCCCTAGGAAAACGGAGAGGAGAGCAGAAGAGCAAAGCAGGAAGACGAAATCTGGTGTTGTCTCCTCGGCGAGCCCAGAAATCATTGAAGCTGCTGACCTCCTAAGAAGCGGTCATCATTCCACCATGCCATTTTCAGTCCGAATCTTCAACAAAAGAGAGGCCACTGTAAGCTATTCTCTCCTTTAAACCCTGGGTTTCTTCAGATGCTAATTCTTTAAGCTTTCCAAGCATGTCTGTGTGTGATTGGAACTTTATGAACCTAAATCCGATAGTTCGGGTTCCCTTGTGTTTGCCTATAGCATTAAAGCTGTCGTCTTTTTGCTGTTACCTTGCACGTTCAGTGCGGAAGAGTTTGAGGTCCATTTGGTGTTGTTCATAGGTTGCAGTTTAGTATCAAGATGCTAGCTTTGAAAAGGGAGGGTATTTACAGGGTCTGTCTTTTCCGAAATCTTGGATAGGTTGTGAAGAAAAAATGGCTTGCGCTGTTTCACTTCGAATCCGTCTGCATTTGTTCGAATGTTGGATTTTTAATTGAAATCTGGGGTTTTGGTTTCTTCTCTCTGTTGTTAATTTCTGCAAGAATAAAAGAACCACGCCTGTGAAATTTGCATGAAAATTCTTACAAGAACTGCATCGAAGTTGCTTTAAAGTTTTGCATGAATTATGCTTACAGCAAGCTCGCTCCTTTTGCGCTGCATTTTTATTATCCCGTTGCTTTGGTCGGATTTCTTGGGATAGTTTGGGGGGAGGTAACCATGCTTGATCAGTGATAAATAGAGGTTTGGAGATGTGTGTGAGTTTGGTGAATAAATGGAGGGTTTAACGCAATGTTTTCAACATTTAACGTATGTGAGGACTCGCAAATTTCTTATATTTTTCTCAAAAAGGCCCTTTTATTTGAAAATTATTATTTATTAAAGCCCTACTACCCAATCATTCCACAATAAGTGTAAATAAACCTAGAAAGTAGAGTTTCACTTTTGGTTTCAAGATTGGAGCAAAATTAGGGTTTTCGCGATTTTTCGCCTGATGAATTTTCGGTACTGAGCAAGGATCAAATTTGGTGATTAAAAGTGACTTTTAAGTGAGAAATAATATGTGATTAGGGGCAATGATATAAGGTTAGTGAATAGGAAGTAAAAATCCTAATACGTGGGTTTTTAAGAAAAATAGCGCGAACCGGCTGGTCCTGCACACTACCGATTGAACGCACCACTTGACCACCACTTTCTTACCATACAAGCTTATTGATAATTGAGCAAAATATCTCCTAAATTCCAGCTAAGCTTGACCGAAATTAGAGGCTGAAAATACAAGAAAAGAAAAGGAAATTTTACTTGGTAAGGGTTGTGACAAGTGTCACACCATTATAGGCCATTGACCAAGACATTGTCCAACCTTCTTATCCCCAAAATTGCACCATTCTTCCTCATTATTTCTGCTGAAGAGACGAGAGAGAGAGAGAGCAAAAACAAGAGAAAAGCTTCTCTATTTCTTCTTGAATCAAGTCACAAAGTGAGGAAACAAAGAAACTAAACTGATTAAAGGCACCCTTGAGTGTTTATTGAGTGAGCTATTGGTGAAATTTTGAAGGGGAAGGCTAGGGTTGCTCTTGGTAGACACTAAGCAAGGTAAGGATGATGATTTCCCCAAATTTTTACTCTTAATCTTGTCTAAATTAGCTTAGCATCTCAAGATTGTGATGAATTACGGTTGTTATCATGTTTTGGATAATTTTTCCTTTTGTTACATGAGTTAGGGTTTAATAAATTTCTGCCTAAACTTGATGTATGATGAATATATGTTGTATCCAAGGTTATATAGGGGGTTTTGGTAGCAAGTGTAGCAAGAAATTAAGAAGACTATCATTGAAACCAAAAGATTTCAGATTTCTGGAAATTTTCACCCTGTTCTGTCCGTTTTTGTTGCACCATGTTAGAGGCCGAATTGGGCTTGGCATAAAACATGAAAGTTGTAGAGAATGGTATTTTATAGGTGCCTACAAAATTTTAGCTCAATCGGAACAACGTAGCCCGTGAAAAGACCAAAATACCCTCACTGTTTTAAGGTTTTTCCCAGTAGTCCGTTTGGTCAGTTTATCCTGTTTATCACGTTTATTCACTAGGATCCATACTGATTTAGTTTTTTTCCAAAACATGAAAGTTTTATTATTCTGTCTTAGATTTTAAACGCCTCCAAGAACACCTTAATCGGACCTTGGTAACCTGAGATATGACCATTCCAGTGCAGTGCGGTTGAATAGCCGACGAGTTAGATTTTGGTTCTGTAAATTGAGAATTTGACTAGGTTACATTGGAAACTGGACTAAGTGATCTTCATGAACATTGTAGCCCTGTGTCTTAGCTTCGAAACGGTATAAGTTATGCCTCAATCCGATAAGCGTATCCTCAAATATGTTATTTCCGCAACCACACGTCAAATCTGTCTTTTGCTAGGTTACATTTCCGCACTTGTTACTACTTTGATTCTTATTCTTATGATGTTATGAGCCTATGGAACGGCTATTGACTTGCATTTATGATATATATGACTTTGGGATTGGCTGAGGAAAAATAATGAAGCCTAAATGGCTGGAAAATTAGGTAAACACAAAGGGCGTGCTGCCCAAAATTTTCGCTCGAGGGCTAGGTTTCTATTTGAACTTGTATACTTTTGTTTGGCCAATACCATGACCGGCTTTCTATTTTAAAACATGATACCTCTTTAGTTTAACACTTCAAATGCTAATTACTCCTTCCCAAAATATAGAAGTATGAGTTAGGGTTATCGGCCACAAGTGAACTACTTTCAAGTACGGTTTTAAGAGTCCTCCTTTTCCGTATGATTTTTATCAAAACCCTTGTTATATAACCTCAACTTGAATATATAGTGACTTTTAGACATACAAACGATTCTTTACGATTCTGAAAGAATATTTTCTTAGCCTATCTATTTGTCTATTTGTCGTTAGTCAAATGTTTTCCGTTGGAATTCTATAAGCCTTTTGAGCTTGGCTTTGTGATTGATTTTGAAACCCTAGTTATTTTCATCCTTGGGTCCAAACAACCCTCTTCTTACTTGAAAGTCATCTTTATACGTTTTACTCCTAATTATTCGGGTTTCTTTGTTTCCCTTAAATGTTTTGCTTGATAAACTGTAATATGTTCTCTTGTTCAATCTTAGGTTTCATTGGTGACTAAGGGTAATATCGGAAGGATATTTTGCACGTTATTTTGCATAACTAGGTGAGTGTTCCTTGTTTGCTATAATTTCTTGACTTATTGGCTTGTTATTATTGATTGATAATATGTTAAGTGCTTTCACTGATTGGTAAAACGAGTTTTCTAGGCAAGTGTGTACTTTATCGCACTTGACCTAAATAAATGTGAAATTTTCAATGATTAATGATTAAATGCTAGTTGCGCATGAATGTAAGCCATTTGGCTGAATTGGGCCCTGCCCTTCGTTACCGATCGACTCGAGCCAGAAACGGACTCGGTCGGGCGATATGGTGACCCTAAGTGAATTTGGTATACTCGAGTATTACCTTGTAGTCCGGCTACGTCCGGATGGTTGGAGTCCGGTCAACGTCCGGATGGGTGGAGTCCGGTTAATGTCCGGAAAGGGATGAATGACCGAACGTAGGTACGAAGGCACGAGGGTTTTATTTCTCAAAAAGGAAATTTCAAGTAATTGGAGGAATAAGGGGAAATGTCAGGGGAACGAACGAAAGAACGAATAGCTCCATGTGAGCCCGTATCCTTTTAATGAATGTTACTATTGCTTTCCATTGTAAATGTTTCTTGAATTATTGATACTCCATGTTTAATGTATTGAATTGATTGTTTGATTATCTGTTCGGAACCTCACTGAGCTTTTATCTCACCCCTTTAGTTTTGTTTTCCTTAACAGGGGACGGTGAGCAGGATGAGAGCATAGACTAGCCTAGTCTAGGTCTTTTGTTTCTTTTGTAATGGTTCTCGCCCTAGTGCTTGGCACGGGCTGGTTGTATGGTGAAGTGAGAACCTTCGTACATTTGATGACTGTACTTCCTTTTGAGATAGCAATGTATATAAATTTCGCTTTAAGTTTGGATTGCTGCCCTATTTATTCTTGTGATTTATTCTGGATTTGATTAAGGAACGACTGAGTCCCGGCGAGAGCCGGGCAGGCGACCCGCTGAACCCTGGGGTACGCTCTAGGGGGAGGTGGGGCCGTCACAACGTACACGAGTTTGAAGCTGCGAAATTCGCAGCAAAGCAAAAAGCTGTTGCATTCTTTTGTGCTGTTTTATTCTCCATGGATGCTCATTGAGTTTTTACATTTAAGTTGCATGCTTAATCTGGTGTTGAAGAGGAATTGGATAAGTAGTGTTGAGTTTGCATGTTTAGAGTCTGAAGAACTTGAACTATGATCGAATACTTGCTGGAAAACGAACAAATCAGGTTGCCGAATGCTTGCTAGAAATTTCTCCAGCATTTGTATGATTTTCCTTCTATGTTTTGGTTTGTTGCGATGTTGAAATTGTGTGTCACGTTGCTTAGATTAAGTTTTTGAGTGTTTGGTTGGAAAAGTTTGATCAAAGATTGTTTGGGACATGAGTTTTGTAAACGAAAATACAGCAGATTTCACCTTCAGTGGCAGAAGCACATTTGTTTGCATGAAACTTGCATGAATTTCTTCTAAGAATTGCTTTGTTAAGGGGTGTTTGTACATGTGTTAATTTAGTTCAAAGTTTTGTTTACCCAAGGGTGTATGGATAAAGCTTGCGGATGAATCTCTTTAGCTGCTGAAGGACTTTCGGTTGCAGAAGCTTGTTTCATGGCTCTTGCATGGAACTTGCATGCAAGATGATTTTTAAAAATTGCACTTTAATCCCCTAAGCTTCCCTTTATCTTACTATGGCTCAATTATGTTCTAATTTCTTGCAATTAGGTTCTAGAGTAATTGCAATTTGAACTATTACTTGACTCTTTCTTTGCTCTTGGACCCGTGAATTTCCCAAAATGTGTTAATTGGGCTTGAGTGATTGGTTAATATTTGCAATTGGGTCCTTGGTAGTTTTTCTATTTTAGAAATTTGATCAATAATTTACTTTTCTTGAAAATTATGCATTATTTGATTTCATTTAAGTTACAATTGGGAGGGATTTGGTGATTTTGTTTATACTTTACTATTTAATTGGTGCCTTGACCCTTTTATTGTTTTGAAGCTATTTTTCCTTCATTTGATTACCATTGCAAGGGAGGTACACTCTATCCCTTATTTTCACTTTATTTGACTCTATGTGTCTATGTGATTTATGTGCTTAATTGCATGCCTTTTGAATGTTTTCAGTTTATTTATTTATTTATTTACCCACTTTATTTGTTTTAGTTTTGTATAGTTATTTTCAATTTCGATCATTTGAAAGGCACTTGAATGCCAAAGTTGTAATAGCTAGGTTATTATTTTGTTTATTTTATTCCGTTTCCCCTCTTAGATTGTAGTAGGCTTCCCCCGAATGTAATAGTTAGGGCTTTATTCGCCTTATGTGTGTTTTGCATGTCTATGTGCTATGTGTTACCATTTTCTTAGGATCTTGCATCTAGATATCATGCTTATGTGTTATGTGCTATATGTGATTTATGTGTTTACATGCTTTTATTAGGTCTTACATGACTAATTTGATTGTAACCGATGTGTGACGTCACCGCACTAGTCCAATGCTAGTTGTGATCCATTTCTCGATACCACACTAGTCCAACGCTAGTCGTGGCCCTTTGTTCCGACTTTTCTCACTAGTCCAATGCTAGTGGGAAATTGTAGACATGGGCTAGTCCAACGCTAGACTCTTAGGAGCCTCTCGAGCGTTAGATCATGGTTGTGTGAAAATCACTTCGTCTCATGCATGTTTTCACTTTTTAGGATTTACCATGTTGCATGACGCTTTCTTATATATGTACATCCTTTATCCCATATTCCCTTCTACTTATATCCCTTATTCCATATTTTTCCTTATATATATATATTCCTTACCCCTTTGTATGAAAACATAACATTAGACTTGCATTTCATTTAAGAAATAGAAACTAGGTTAAATCATTTGCATGCTAGATTAGGAAAACCCCTTGAGTATGGGATATGGACGAGTTTGGCTTTCTAAACTTAGCACGCTCGTATTCCCTCTGTTAAAGGGAAAATTGAGTCACGAACATTAGTCTCCCGTACCCGACATGATGCATTCCTTTAGGCCATGTATATTTGTATAATTATTTTTATTTTTATTTTTTTTTCCTTTTCTTTTCTTAGAGTCTCATATTTTTGCATTATTCGTGACTTCTTCGAAGAGTCTTCATTGGGCGTCACAATTAATGTGATTGGCACCAATTGAGCTTTGAAGAGATATTTTGACCCCCCGATACCCTCCTAGGTCTAAGGTATGCACTCATATAGTACATCCAAATGTGATAAATCTTTACATTAAAATAAGAAAATCTTTGACTAAATCGAGCAACTAGCCTTGGTTGGGTTGAAAGGGTGTCTTGGATTCTTATCCTTGCCTTGCCTTTCTTCAAATGTGACTCCCGAATCTTTTTCTCTGATTTTCGTAGACTTGGAGTCGTTCAAAAAGGGTTTCCTACTTGTTTCTTTAAAAATTCATTTTTTAGGTGACCTGGTACAGGTTAACTCTATACCAAGTGGCGACTCCATTTCTTTTCATTAAAAAATTCTTTTTTTAAACTATATTTTGGGTCAAATCGTCGCATTTTCAAGTCCCATTCAGACCCATATTTTTCTTCATTTTCTTTGTAAATCAAAAAATTCATTTTTTAAATCAAAAATTCACTTTTTAAACCATTTATTTATTTTTATAAAAACTGGGGCGCGACATACACAAATGAACCATGTTTGAAAATATTTCATTAGCCAAATGATTTAGAAAAGGGGAATGGTAGCACAAGGCAGCTTTGCCTTGAAAATTTAGAAACTTTCGTGACTTTGTTAACCGACTTTTCGTACGTATTTTTTCATGAAATTCGACAGAGGAATAGCCCTTATATGGTAATGTAATACTGCCAAATTCGGTGCCATTCTGAGTCCGTTTCAATGCTTAATCAAAGTCCCAAAATTTGTGATTTGAACCTGAAAATTGCCTAAAAGTTTCGATTTTTCAGCAACTTTGAGCTACTATATCTTGGTGCTCAAAACTCCGATTCTTGTTCCGCTTGCTGTGTTTTAAACTTTGTTTGCGACTCTAATTGAGTTCCAAATTTTAGAGGCTGGTTCACATTGTGTGAACTTTGCCGAATTTCCAAACTTTACCGAAAACCAACCCCGAAACTGTCTCGCAAGCCAAAACAGCAATTTTGAGACAAATTTTGAATATCTTCCGTTTGGAATCAAGGAAAAATGTCTTCTAGAAACTTTTAGTACTTTGGAAGTAGTTTTCAACGATACCAAGTTTTCTAATTTTGGACTCATAGAGAGTGAGATCTGATTTTTCAAAATTTGCTTGCCGAATCTGAAATTTTCGAACTTAAAGGAAATTGAGGGTTTCAAACTCTCCATTTTCCTCCGATATTACTAGACCATTTTACACTTGATTTTAAAGGCGAAAATCAGATTTCTCTTGTGTTTTTGAAACCCACTTCTGAGCCTCGATTATAAATAATTAAGTTTCAATTCATGAATTCTCCTTAGATTGTACACTAGTACAACCTTCTTTGATAAGTAGGGGTTCTAAGTGATAGTGTATAATAATTGATGGTTATTTACTCAGGCGCTTAAGGAGACCTTCAAGAGGAACTCGAAGTGGACGCCTAAACACTTGTTTGAATATTTACTCACTTGTTCTGAATAGGTGAATGTTCCATATAGGAGTACGTAATTTGAATAAGTCTATGACATGCTTATCCCATAGTCATTAAGTGTTAAGTGGTACATGTTAAGTATTTACCACACTCATGCATATCTAAGTAAGGTATACTTGAATTACTAGATATGAAATGCTTGAAGAGCATATTTACGTGGCTACTTGAATTACTCGACATGAAATCCTTGAAGGGTATATTTATTTAATATGTTTATCAATTAACCGTGACTACTTACCGTTAACCGTAATTACTTACCGTTTATCAATTTACTTGATTACCTGCTTACTTGATCTACTTGACTACTTGATTACTTGATTACCATGAATTCCGTGTTCATATGAAATTATGACATATTCCTTACATGTTTAGACGTTAAGTGTTACTTATAATTGCTCTTGTGAAATTGCCAATGTTTTAAGGCGAGTGTGTACTTTATCTTACTCGACCTACTAAAAAGATAAATTTTTATTGTACACCAATTTACTTGATTACTTGTGCATGTTGTAAGTTCTAAACTGAACTGGGCCCTGCCCTTGGTTACTAACCTACTCAAGCCAGGACTGGACTCGGTCGGGTAGGTTGGAACGCTGGGCCACCGTTTCGGTATACTCTAGTACTACCACTGGAGGAATAAGATGATGGCCAGACAAATCGAGGGGATCCGGAAGTTATAAGGTGCAGATGACCGACATGGTTCCACTGGAACACCGTATCCTTCAATGTGTGTTGATTTTGCATAGAAATAACTATTTCATGCAAATGTGCCAACGTGCAAATCTTGAGTCATACTTGTGACATGTTCAAATTACTCGTACCATGATAATTGTCTCATGTTAATGTGTCATACCTGTGATATGCTCACAGTATTCGTATAATGATAATTGTCTCATGTTCATGAGCCAACGTGCAACCCCGAACCATACATGTGGTATGTCCAATTACTTGATTTATTAGAACTGCTAGAGTGTCTTGGAACCTCACTGGACTGTGTAGCTCATCCCACGTTTTTGTTCTCTTTAACAAGGTTCGAGACCAAGAGTGCTCGTGAATAGTACTAGATAGCTTTCTTTTGAAAATTTTAAGTTGTATTATAGCGAATGGTTATAGTACATATTCCGTTGGATTGTACTTAAGTTTGAAAGCAAAATAATTGTAAGTGTGAAATATTTTGGAGTACTTTAATTATGTATTGAAGTTATTTGAAGTATTCCAAGTTTTTTAATTGTGGATTGTACCGAGTCTTGGCGAGAGTTGGGCAGGCGTCCCGCCGATACCCTTGGGTTCGCCCTTGGGAGAAGTGGGGGCGTCACACTGGAGGTACCGGACGTCCTAAATATTTCAAGAAAACTTCTTGAAATCACTGCCTGCATTCGGAGGCAGAAAACTAACCTACTGGACTTCCGACACCACCAATGGCTAGTTGACTCTTCAGCTGCTTTCTATCTGTTGGAAGCATTAATTGAAGAACTTTTTGATCTCATATAAATAGAACAAAGTCAACCACTTCAGATTAACTTTGCACATTGAGACTACATCAGATCAAGAGTGATTTTAGTTTGAAAATACTCTTCAAAGAAGATTTGTTCTCTTAGTTGTGTAATTTTCGATAAGCTTTTCTAGTGTGATTCAATGACTTCAATAGTGTAGCTTTGTGAGAGTTATCCGAGTGATAGTAAAACTTCCTTGCTTGACCAAGTGTGGTTTGGGACAAGAAGGAAGTGATCCTTCCTTTGTACACAAAGATTGGTTGTAAGTTGATCAACTTGAAGAAGCTTGCTTTATAAAGTAATATTCAAACTCAAGAGGAGTTTGAAACTTGGTTTGGTATTCTATCCTTTTACTTACTGTCTTGCAATATAAATTGTTCATCTCTTCTACTCACAAGCACTTGTGCTTTCTCATTTTCTACTCTATTGTGTGGTCTTTTAGAAAAAGAGGGCAAGAACTCAAAAAGTGACTCACATGTTGACCAGTTTTTAAACTACCTAATTCACCCCCCCTCTTAGGTTGTCTTCGATCCTTACAAAGATCTTGGAATTGCCTACGCCCTCAAGTATGATCTCAACCACGTCTAATACCGTTCATGTCTTATCACAAATCTAAAGGTGTGGGGCAAAGCTTAAATATACATATAAACCATGAAATCAATTAAAAGCAAAGTAAATTTTCATATGTTATAAAAGATCATAATAGTTACATCAAGTTGGGAGAGCTTTATCAAATCATTTCAAAAGGAAAAGAGAAACAACAAGATCATAGTGGAATGTGCCAAGTCGCTAATATACAAAACAACAAAAGGACTTTATCTCCTATATAAAAGATTACAACTTCTAAAAGTGCCAGTCTAAATTAGGGTAAAACTACAATCCCTATCTGTCGAGTGGAGTCAGATCCATCCCTACTCGTAGAGTTTCCACTACTTGGATTCTCCTTCACGGTCATTAGCGTTAATCACCCCTGTTGGCACTTAACTGCTTTGTAGCGGAACTAATTTGCTGCTGAGTATTTCCTCTTTTTCTTAGAGGCACTAGCGCAACTTGAAACCTGATGTTCAGCACTACCACAGATCAGACCTTTAGCTCGCCTCCTCCGGCACTCAATTTTAGTGTGGTTAAACTTGCCACAGTGTTCAAAAGTCACACGAGAAATCACGACCTGACCAACTTGAGAATTTTCTTTGCATTTCTTCTCCAGTTCGACGTTCTTGTGTAGCAACTTAATTTTCTCTGTATATTCTTGTTTCCACCATTCTTCCCAATAGTCAACCAATTTGTTTTGAAATTCTGCCTCCTTTCGGAGAATGTCCATTTTCTTACGCATCTTTCCCAAATTTATCATCTCACCGATTAGCTTAAGTCAACTACTAGCCTGCCAGGTAAATTAAGGGATCAAAATAAGTAACTATTCACAATGGAAACTCTGGCCATATTACTTTTTCATTCTTTTGCTTATAGGTTATCCCAAAATATAAATCTTAACTATTCTCTGCTTAATATGGACAAGCTCTTGAGTCTCTATAAGATTACTATCATCACTTATAAACATAACAAAATACGGAGATCTTATTCCTTAATATAAAAGTTTCACACCCTAACTCACTCTCTAATATTCACTTACAAAGTTGTTCGAGAAGAAACCCTAACCTCTTGCTCTCACTAGTGCCTTATTTTATCCCTTCAAACTAATTTCTACTGTTTCAAGGTTAGATCCTTCGTGAAACTTAGATGAGGCGAACTTCAAGAATCGGTCTATCCTCACACCTCTCTTGGTTCCTATGTTAATTGATTGGTTTAAGACCTTGGCACTCAGTTAACCGTGCTAAGATATCAATCATACGGTTAATAGCAGTAGCTACTGTTTTTATCCTCTTCATTTCCTTACCCTTGGTTAGGTCTAGTTGTCGATCCCTGATCATCCCCTTGAGCTTGGGGTTGTCTAACTCCTCACTCTCAGTCCCTTTCACTTCTACGACCGTCCATAAATTTAATATTTTCTAAAGGCATAATGTAAAATAAATACACATAAGCGAAGTTTGAAAATGACACTTTAATCATGCAAAAATAAAAATAAATGGGGAAGACACCCAAAATAATTGCAATTATGCACAGCCCATAGTATAGATTAGAAGTCATAGAGTAATAAAGTCAAGCACTTCATAAGTAACGTTCAAGTGTTTCAAAAGAAAGGTAGCATAATTAAGCAAAATACAATGACCTTTGAACAAGCACAACCTCGACTATCCTAAAAAAAATTACTAAAGTAGATTAAATCACTAGTTTAGTGATTCGTGGAGCCAAAAGTTTCTGCTACTTCAGTAGAATCATTTCCATCTTCAGCACTATGAGTTTCTACCTCATTTTCGTCGTCAAGTATCTTTCCATCCACCACTTGTTCGACCAAGGTAACACCCTGGGTCATCATCCCCTCGGTTCGGTTTCTAATCTCATGTACTATCCTAACAAGTCGGCTCTCAGCCTCCTGAAGCTGCTTACGGGGAGGCTCAGCCTTTTTCCATTCCTCCAGTACATCGATTTCTATTTCATGAATTCTAGCAGTCTAAACATCCACAGTCGCCCTCAGTCCTCAATTATCCTCTTGGACTGCCCTATTTTTCTCGAATAACCGTCTCCGGTCATCGATTACCGCTAACACCACCGTATTTGGGTACGAGTAAGTCTTCTAGCAGTTACATGGAGTCCTAGTTCGGCGAGCTGGGTTGTATCTCCAACGAGCTCTCCTAGGCCTTTCTCGATAACGGATCATCGGAAGGTGCCCCTGAGACGGCTCACTACCACAATTACCTTTCGTAACCTACAATTAAAATTAAAATCTTAGATGGATCCAAGTATACTAAATAAACTAGGTCTGATCATTTCGTACTATCTCACCTATTTCTCACAAGAACAAGACTCCTATTTGTCTACTAATTCAAACCTAGGCTCTGATTTTCATCTCTACAAGCGGTCACTTAAATTTCAAACCAGTTCCACAGTCCGGCATCCTAAATTTTTAGTTTAAGATACACTACAGAGATCTGAAGTCCAAATTCTGATACCAACTGTGATGACCCTACTTCTCCTTAGGACGAACCCTAGGGTATGGCGGGCCGCATACCTAACTCTCGCCAGGACTCAATACGAGTCAAATTTAAACTTAAAAGTAATCAACCAATAATAAAAGTCAATATAATGAAAAGTCGCTTCCTTATATAAATAGTCAAATCTTATTTCACCAGTTTCCAAAAGATACATCAACTTTTTCCAAATATTACAACCACCATAAGTCGACTAATCAATTACATCCAAAATTCTAATCAAAAGGTAATCAAGTCGGCTTCCCCAAAATCTTTTCATTTCGAGCTCCTGTTAAGGAAAAACAAACTAATAAGATGATCTAACGCTCAGTGAGATCAAGAAAATCATGCAAACAGATAAGTTCAAGTAGCAATAAACTTAGTCAAGAAGGATAACCAATAAGTTCATGTAATTCGCCAATGAAAGTAAAACACAATCAGTAAGGATACGGGAGCTCTCAGGAGCTAACTCCACACATCTTTGCCAAGGCCTCGATCCAAGATCTCACACGTTGACTCACCGTCAATCGAGCAATCAAATCCGTAAGCTCCACTTTCACCAAATTTTTGTCCATTGTTACACCCCCTACCGGGCCCGTACATCAATTAGAAAAGGCAATACTACTCAAGTATGCCAAACAAGATCTCAAATTTGTGATTTCTCACGGTTCACTAAGCTTTTCAACTAAGCTCATGCCTGCTCGATTTGCAAAGTTAGCCAATAAGTTTGGGTATCCCCCACGAGTACATGTATAAGTCGATGAGATAACTCTCCAATCGACGTCGAGTCAAGCACAAGTATGATTTCAAGTATGAGCAAGTCAATTGTCTAATCAAGTAAAAGAGAACGAGTGCGATAAAGTACACACTCGTCTCGACAAGTCCAATTCAGATATTCAAGAAGAAGTATTTCAAGTATTATACAACAAGTCATGTACTTGACACTCACCAGTTCAAAAAGCAAGTGAGCAAACAAAGCCCTACAGTTGTCTATATCGGAATTCCTTTCGAAACCCTCTTGAGCACTTGAAGAAATAGTGACCATCCATCACTCACGTATACTCTAGACCACTGAGCATACAAAGAAGAAAGTTTGTTTACCTAGAACTAGAACAATGCATCAGAAAGGTTTATTTTATTGAAAATCTAAATTCACAAATGAAGGTTTAAGATCACAAGTTCGAGTCAAGTTAAATGAGCTTTTCGCTAAATCATTGAAATAATGTTCAAAGAGAACTCAAAAGTCATTTTTGATTCAATTCGTGGTAAGTGAATCTCAATTCCAAAAGAAAGTATCAAATTTTACTTTTGACACGAAAATCGAAAAAAAGGTAGGTAGTTTTCATTTCCCAAAACTTCTAATCTCATGACCCAAAAGATAAAATATAAAGGACATTCACATTTTTCAAACTAATGGAGATAAAATCATCCAAAACTTCACTCATTTCATAGAAATTGTCAAAATTAACTGTTTCAAGTTTTGAAAATCAGAGAAATTCTCTAAGAATCACTTAAGTTAAAACATGTGACGCCCCGAAAGAAGCAGGGTTTTTCATTCTGTATATATGAGTGTGTGATGTGTATATCAAGTGTAATTGTACGTAATTGTAAGTCTCTGTGTTGGAAGGACGGACGAGCGTGTCGTTTGCATTTGGAAAAGAAAAATTTTGGTGGAAAAGCTTTGTACCGAATCCGGCCGCATATCCGGCCAGTTCTTGGCCGGATTGCTGGCCGGATTGTTGTTGGAATTTGAAAAAAATTAGGGATCGCCACTGCCTTGAATCCGGCCTGGAATCCGGCCGGATTGTGACATGGCAGCTCCGACAGCCAACTTTGGCCAGCTGTTTTCCTTCCTTCTTATCTTGTTTTGGCTGATTTTTGGTATTCATTTTGCTCCTTCTTGACCGACTCTCTCTAGAGGGAAAAAAACAAGAGAAAGCTCTTCATTTTCTAGCTTCAATCTTTGTCCAAATCTTGAGTTTTAACCGTTAGTTTTCCAAACTACTCCATACAAGTGTGTGCTAAGACGAATCCAAGAAGGTGGTGGAGTGGTTTTTGAAAGGGAAGCCCTAAGTTGCTAGCTTTCTTGAGTTTTGAGGTAAGTTGGATAAGAAAATTCTCCTTTTGCTTTAATAATGGTTAACTAGTGACTTATAGTAGCTAAATATGTGGTTTTGTGGAAGATTTCATGATTTTAAGTGGAGTTTGGAAAATTTTTGATTTATTGGTGAATTTTCTGATTTTAGATGATAATTGTTGGTTGGCCTTGGATTGATAGCTCTAAATTGTGTTAAATAGAGCCTTTGTACGTTAATTGCGGTTGTTTGCGGAAAATTTCGGATTTGTGCGAAAAAGTTCAGTATTAGGGTTTTTAATTTGGGGCTTAATTGTGTTTAATTGTGGAGCTATCAAATGGTTATATGTTAAGGGTATTGTGACCCTAATTAGGTGTGTTTTATAGTCTATGATTTGTATGTGAAAATGTGGTTGATTTGAGATGGATATTGGTGGTTGTTGTAAGATGGAAATAAGGAAAATTAAGGGGAAATGCTGCCCAATCTTTGAGAGCATTTGGTAGTTTTGTTATGTGAAATATTGAGATTATATGTGCTGGTTTCACTTGCCTGCGGAAATTCCAGCTTGTGTAGGTCAATATTAATGTTAGGGTTTCGAATTGGGGCTTAATTATGATTGGTTTTGGAGCTATCAATTGGCTCATATTGAAGGGGCATTGGGGCCTAATTAGATATGTGGTATATCTTATGATTCGTATGTGTAATTGTGTTAGATACAAAGGTTGGTTTAGAAGAGTAATTTCAGTCTTACCTTGTTCTGGATTCAACTTGGACTGCCCATTTCTTTATGTTTTAGACTGAATCAGCCTTTACTCAAAACATGAAAGTTATAGACATTTGAGTTAACTACTTACCTGAAAAATTTCAGATCGATTGGAGTACTGTAGCATGTGAAATGACCGAAATACCCTTGACTGCCCTTAAGCCCTATTTCACGGACAGTTTTCTGTTTTCTCTAAGATTTTGACTTTTGACCATGAAAATGTATGATTTGGCTTCGGAGGTCTTCATAAGAACTGTTGGTATATGTCTTAGCTTCGTAACGCCAAAAGATTCGTTTTAATCGGATAAGTGTAGCTTCAATTGTGATTAAAATGCCAAAAGGTGATGGGAACTTGATGCTTTTAGAATTCTTTTGTTTGACATGATATTTGTGATTTAGGGTCTGGACATGCCTTGATGGATGAGGTTCATGAGTTGTGGTTGGTGAGTGATCCCCAAACTATTTCTAAAGCTACTTATGAACTGTTTCTTGTACTGTTTACTCGATTGCATATCATTTGTGTTTGTGTGTGTGCCATGACATGATTTGGCTCCAATGAGTTCTTGGGAAGTCTTGTACTTGGAACCAACGTCTCCACCACTGGTTATTTGGAGCAAATGGCTCCCTTGTACTGTTTGGCTGTTAAATGATCTATTTGAGCATTGGAGTTCTAAGTACGATGATTTCACTGACTCACAAGAGCAACATACATACATTTGATCACTGACTTATGATATCATTTAATGCATTATTGTGAAATTGGTTGGATTACTGATTTTCTGGACACTTGCTGAGCTTCTAGCTTACCCCAAAATATTTTTCTCCCCACAGGGCTCGAGGCAAGGTGATACGAACGGCACCAACCTTATGATGCAACCCGTATAGAAAGGCTTGGATCTAGAAGGTAGAGACTCACGTTGAAGCCGACGAGCGCAGGGAATCACCTAAACCCGTTGATCACGTGGTCAACGAACCTCGGTATTTGTAGAAGACGCCACAATCTAGCGCGGTCCTAAATTGATAAGTCAATTGAATACCTAAGATATAAATCTAAGATATTCAAGGTGATTCAACGAAGCTTTGAGAAAACTCTCAATGTAATTTTATTAAATCATCAAAAACTGCATGTAAACAACGACTTAAGGCAATTTGTAGCTGTAACTAAAAAACCTAACAAAGCTTGTAAAAGTTGAAGGAAAGGCGGCCCGCCCTTGGGCTTCCCTTTGGGCCGCCACTAGCCCAAAAGCTCCGGGGACGTTGCCCCCTAGCCCCCACCAGAGGCGCGTCGCCTCCTGGACCCCCGACTCGCTGACCGGTCAGCGAGACCCCCGTAACAGCTCAGCGTAGGGACTACAAAGGTGGCCCACATGGCCTAGCCTATGGCCAAAGACTAACAACGACTAAGGTCCAACCCATAGGCGTGTTGGACCTCTTTATTATACTCTACTAACTGATGATGGGCCATGGGCCCTTGGCCGAATCTTGGGTAGCTAATCCTCTTGAATGGCTGCGAGTAAGATCACGTATCTAGCTTCGTTGAGACCCTCAATAGCCTTTGGCTCTCCACTGGACGCTCGGGCTGCACGAACCAATATTTGTAGTGCTTCATTCAATCTCTTTGCGCGGGCTCGTGTCATAGGCCCCAATGGCACCTTCACTTGTTCCACTTGGATAGCTCTCTCGACCTCCTCATCATTCCCCTCCTCTTGCGAAAGATTTGTCCTCAAATCGACCTCATCATCTGCAAGATAGGGACTTAGGTCAGCAACATTAAAGGTAGCCGAGACATTATACTCACCTGGAAGATCGAGCTTGTAGGCATTGTCATTGATGCGCGCCACAACTTGGAATGGTCCATCTCCACGGGGCAGCAACTTGTTGCGACGCTGGACAGGGAAACACTCCTTGCACAAGTGTAACCAGACCCAATCACTTGGTTCAAACACCACGCGACGCCGACCCTTGTTGGCATGCTTAAGGTACTGTTGGGTGCGAGCCTCAATGTTGGCCCTCACCTGCTGGTGTAAAGCCTGGACAAACTCGGCCTTCTTCTTGCCATCAAGGTTAGCACGCTCAAACAAAGACAAAGGCATCAAATCCAAAGGCGTCAATGGGTTAAAACCGTAAACAATCTCAAATGGAGAAAACTGGGTAGCACTATGAACTGTACGGTTATAAGCAAACTCGACGTGGGGTAAACACTCATCCCACGTCTTGAGATTCTTTTTAATGATGGCCCTGAGCAAAGTAGACAAGGTGCGATTAACGACCTCAGTTTGGCCATCGGTCTGGGGGTGACTGGATGTAGAAAATAGCAATTTAGTACCCAACTTCCCCCACAAGGTCTTCCAGAAGTATGAGAGGAACTTAACATCCCTATCAGACACAATTGTTCTAGGCATGCCATGCAAACGGATAATTTCCTTAAAAAAAAGATCAGCTATGCGAGTAGCATCGTCCGTCTTATGACATGGAATGAAATGAGCCATTTTGGAAAATCGGTCCACAATGACAAAGACGCTATCATGGCCTCTTTTACTCCTAGGCAAACCGAATACAAAGTCCATCGAAATGTCAACCCATGGTTCGGAAGGAATAGGCAAAGGTGTATACAAACCAAAGGGTTGGAGCTTGGACTTGGCACGGTGACAGGTGATGCAGCGTGACACCACTCGCTCCACGTCCCGCCTCATGCGTGGCCAATAGAAGTGTTCCTGTAAAGCACTCAAAGTTTTGGTGACACCAAAGTGTCCCATCAAACCACCTCCATGAGTCTCACGGGTTAGTAACTCACGAATAGAACATGATGGAATGCATAATTTATCATGACAATACAGAAATCCATCATGAATGAAGAACTTTCCCTGACCCGACTTAACGCAAGATGCATAGATAATAGAAAAATTCGTGTCGGTATCATAGAGTTCCTTGATAAGATCAAATCCAAGGAGCTTAGCATCAAGTAAAGCAGTCAAGGCATACCTCCCGGACAATGCATCGGCAACGACATTGGTCTTGCCAGCCTTGTATTTGATCACATAGGGAAAGGACTCCACAAAATTGACCCACCGGACGTGTCTCTTATTCAACTTTTGTTGAGACTTGAGGTGCTTTAATGCCTCGTGGTCAGTGTGGATGACAAATTTCTTAGGCCTTAGGTAGTGCTGCCATGTTTCCAGTGCACAAATCAAAGCGTAGAGCTCCTTGTCGTAGGTGGAGTAGTTCAAGGTGGCACCATTTAACTTCTCGCTAAAGTATGCGATTGGCCTTCCCTCTTGGATCAGCACGGCTCCAATTCCTACACCAGAAGCATCACACTCAACTTCAAAAGCTTTATCAAAACTAGGTAAGGACAATAAAGGTGCGTGTGTGAGTTTGTGTTTAAGGAGTTGGAACGCCTTCTCCTGAGCTTCCCCCCATTCGAACTTCACATCCTTCTTGATAATGGCGGTAAGAGGGGCAGCTATAGTGCTGAAATCCTTCACGAACCGGCGATAGAAACTCGCAAGGCCGTGAAAACTCCGAACTTCACTCATGGTCTTGGGTACGGGCCACTTATTGATGGCTTGGACCTTGCTCTCGTCCACTCGAATGCCTTGTGCACTAACCTTATAACCAAGGAAAACAAGCTCATTAGTGCAGAAAGTACATTTGCCAAGGTTGGCAAATAACCTCTCCCGACGCAAGACCTCAAGGACAGCTCGTACATGTGCTACATGTTCCTCAGGACTCTTGCTGTAGATCAGAATGTCGTCAAAATAAACAACAACAAATTTACCTAAGAAAGGACGAAGCACATGATTCATAAGACGCATAAATGTACTAGGAGCGTTAGTCAAACCAAACGGCATAACTAACCACTCATACAGACCATACTTAGTCTTGAAGGCCGTCTTCCACTAGTCCCCTTCCTTCATTCGAATTTGAAGGTAGCCACTCTTAAGATCGATCTTGGTGAATATGACTGCACCATACAATTCGTCAAACAAATCATCTAAACGAGGTATAGGGTGACGATATTTAACTGTAATAGCGTTGACGGCACGACAATCCATACATATCCTCCAAGTGCCCTCTTTCTTTGGAACGAGGATGACAGGAACTGCACATGGGCTCATGCTCTCTTGAGCCCAACCTTTTTCTAAGAGCTCGTCCACTTGCCTCTGGATCTCCTTAGTCTCTTCAGGACCCATCTTGTAGGCTGGCCTGTTTGGTAAGGATGCTCCAGGGACGAAATCTATCTGGTGCTCGATCCCTCTGAGTGGGGGTAGTCCACTTGGGATCTCGTCCGGGAAAACGTCCTCAAATTCCTGCAACAAAGAAGAGACTTCAGGAGGTAAGTCAGTGAGTGCCTCATGAGAGAGTAGAATCACTTCCTTGCAGTACAAGACATAAACAACTTGCTTGGATAAAAGTAACTTGCGAACTTCCCTGTTCTTTGCAAGCAAGCTTGGACGCTTGTCCAGTCGCCCAGAAGTACTAGGTGTGGATGTCTTCGCGGCTGGTACTTTAATGATTGCTTTAGAGTCATTGGATTTCTTGGCCAACTCTCGCTCATGCTCCTGTTGCAACCGCAATTGGTCTTCATGCACCTGCTGGGGTGTGAGGGGCACCAGTGTCATCTTCTTGTTGTTGTGCAAGAAGGAATACTTGTTGGTGAAGCCATCATGCGTAGTCTTCTTGTCATATTGCCATGGCCGTCCCAACAAGATATGAGAAGCTTGCATGGGAACAACATCACAAAGAACCTTGTCCTCATACTTCCCAATCCGGAAAGACACCACCACTTGCTTGGTGACTTTGATATCGCCACTCTCATTGAGCCATTGCAAGCGGTATGGGCTAGGGTGCCTCAACGTGGGTAAGGAAAGATGATCCATCATAAGAGTACTTGCCACGTTGGTACAACTACCCGCGTCGATGATGAAGCTACCTACTCTTCCCTTGACGTGACACCGTGTGTAGAAGATATTGTCACGTTGGGCCTCATCCACTCTCTTGACTTGGGTTGCAAGAGCTCGACGCGCTACTAGAGCAACACCCACTTGCTCAGTAGTGGCCTCAACCTCTACCTCGGAATCTTCATCTCCATCAATCAACGGAGGCATCACGGCGAACTCATCCTCATCATCAGATACGACATCTCCACTCGGTAGGACAACCATGGTACGCCTATTGGGACATTGAGAAGCAATGTGCCCAAATCCTTGGCACTTGAAGCACTTGTCACGATTTCGTGGCTTAGAGGAGTCGAATGGAGGCTTGGTGGTAGCCTTTGGGACCTGCTTGGGTGGCTCGGTCTTAGGGGTAAACTTGGACACCCCTGGACTAGGCCGTTCCCGCTCGAAGGTCGGGTTGCCCCTCCACACAGGCGTGGCCGAGAAGCTAGGGTTACGAGGGTTACCCCTCCTCTTAAGCCTCCTCTCGATCTTGGATGCCTTGTCAATCAACTCAGGCATATCCACATAGTTTTGCAACTTCACAAATTCGGCGATTTCAGGCCTCAAGTCGTTAAGGAATCTCGCCATGGTAGCCTCTCTATCCTCCACAATGTCTGCTCTGAGCATGGTGATCTCCATCTCCTTGTAGTAGTCCTCCATACTACGGCTTCCTTGGAGTAATGTCTGGAGCCGCTGATATAGACCACGGTAGTAATAGCTGGGTACAAACCATTTTCTCATAGTGATTCGTAACTCCTCCCACGTGCTAATTTGTCGTTCTCTATTGCGGCGCCTGCTAGTGCGCTCCTGCTCCCACCAGACAATAGCGTAATCGGTGAATTCGAGGGTTGCCAATTTGACCTTTTGTTCATCGGTGTAGTCCTGACACTCGAATACCATCTCGATTCGCTGTTCCCATTCCAGGTAAGCCTCTGGACTAGACTTGCCTTGGAAAGAAGGAATCTTGATTTTGACCCCCTTGAGTCCGTCATCGGTTCTCCGGTAGTCCTGCTTGGGCCGACGGATGAAGTCATCTTTTTCGCAATTAGAAGCTAGCTCCTCGCGAGGTGGCACATCTCGGCAGCTGGCGTTGGTCCGAGCTTGTGAGAGCTCTAAGCGGTCCATTCTTTGGTGTAGGGATTCCATGGACTCCCGAAGCATGCGTTGGACTTCACTTAGCAATACCTGGTTGTTTGACTTGGGGTCAAATCTGGAAGCCTCACTCCCACCGGACATGACATAGTAGACCTGCAAAAAGTTAGTAGCAAAGCAAATATAGAAATGGATGTCTCACTCACTCCCTCACGTGTATGCGCTCAACCCTCGTGTATGTCACTCAAAGAGCACTCGAACAATCTTACCAATGCTCTCAAAACCTCTTGATAGCTTACCTTGAAGAAATTAGAAATCCTCCCAGGCAAACAACCAACTTCCAATTTTGGAGCACGAGAATGTGGCAATCCTCAATGGGAAAGAGAATAATGGAATGATTGACTCGAGGGGCAATGAAATGGCACGACTCAAATGAAAGGAAACAAGAAGACTAAGACACGTAAAGGAATGAAGGAAATAAGACACGACTCACAAGAACGAAAAACTACACCACTCAAGCAAAATACTTTTTTTTTTTTTTGAAACGCAAGCTGCCTTGCTTGTTAGTAAGTTCGAATGATTGCTAAGGGAAAGAGAGGGGTAGCGATCAACTACCTAAATCGGAGGGAAATTGACCGAAAAAAAAGGGAAAGGGGAAAAGGGTAAGGAAATTCCTAAAATGTAGGAAAAAGAAAGGCTAAAATGTAGAATAGGGTGAGAAAATTTAGGAGAAAGTGTAGGAGACTGAATTTGAACACTTTCACAATTAGGAAACCTCAAGGTTAGGAAACCAATTTGGTTTTGGAAACCAATCAAAGGCACGGCTGGCCTAGGCTATTAAATACCCTAATAGCCGTGCACTTTAACCCCACAAACCGCAAACAAACTCTCAACTTCTGGTCAAGGCAATTTGGCAATTTGGCTATGATCAAGACAAGAATAACGAATTATGGACAACCAAGATGGTGCAACTAACCCTTCTCAGGCTCCCCCCCCCCAACGGGTTACCCAAGATGTGCCCAAGAAATCTACTCCAAAACCACGAAAACCCTATACTACCGCAAGGGAGTACAAGAAACTTTTTAAGAGAAAAGTAAATCAAGTTCCCAAGACTCCAAGTGCTCAAGAATTTCAAGGAGTGGACCAAAACTTTTGATTTTTTTTTCTTTGTAGTTCGGACCACTATGTAGCACGTTAATGGGTTGGCGATAAAATTTCTGGAATTTGGCTTGGCCGAAAAAATTATGTTGCTTGCTGTTTTTTTTTTAAACGACAAAGCAAACAAAGGCCGGCTAGGGTTTCCCCTTTTTTTTTTTTAGACTTGGTCAGCCGCAATTAATTTGTGTATGGCTAACAGGAAACCCAAATCAGATTCACTTGCTTCCAAACTCATGAATTGCAAGGAGGAAAACTTTTGGACAGCCCACAATGGTCCTCTACCCATGACAACAAACCCTAAATTTGGCAACCAAGACTAAGCAAGGTACGGCAGCCGCCTCTCTTCCTTCTTTTTCGCTCTTTTTTTTTTTTTGACTCAAGCAAAAAAAAAAACAAACCCTAGGAAACCCTAATGACCCTCACGGCTAAACCACAAGGTGTGGCAGCCGCACACGACTCAAGACAACCAACGAGGGATGCAAAACAGAATATTTCAACGCAAAACAAAAGGACACGATTGCAGACTGACTTGGACAGATTTGGGGCGCTTTGGACAGAATTTTTGACTCTCAAACACGACAACAACTTCAGACTTTACGCGGACAGATTTGAAGACAAAACGGCAGACACACAAGAGAGAACAAACGACACAATAATGGAGCAACAAAACAGAAATTGCGACTCGAAAACAAGACAAAACAAATGCGACAAAGCTTGGACAAATTAGAGACACGTGAACAGAAAATTTTATTGACTCCAAAACAAGACAAACAATGGCGGACAGATTGGACAGATTAGAAACGATACCACAAGAAAAGAAAACAAGGATATACGTGATACCTTCAACTAGCTCGAGGCAAGGTGATACGAATGGCACCAACCTTGTGATGCAACCCGTACAGAAAGGCTTGGATCTAGAAGGTAGAGACTCACGTTGAAGCCGACGAGTGCAGCGGATCACCTAAACCCGTTGATCACGTGGTCAACGAACCTCGGTATTTGTAGAAGATGCCACAATCTAGCGCGGTCCTAAATTGATAAGTCAATTGAATACCTAAGATATAAATCTAAGATATTCAAGGTGCTTCAACGAAGCTTTGAGAGAACTCTCAATGTAATTTTATTAAATCATCAAAAACTACATGTAAACAACGACTTAAGGCTATTTGTAGTCGTAACTAAAAAACCTAACAAAGCTTGTAAAAGTTGAAGGAAAGGCGGCCCGCCCTTGGGCTTCCCTTTGGGCCGCCACTAGCCCAAAAGCTCCGGGGGCGTCGCCCCCTAGCCCCCACCAGGGGCGCGTCGCCTCCTGGACCCCCGACTCGCTGACCGGTCAGTGAGACCCCCGTAACAGCTCAGCGTAGGGACTACAAAGGTGGCCCACATGGCTTAGCCTATGGCCAAAGACTGACAACGACTAAGGTCCAACCCATAGGCGTGTTGGACCTCTTTATTATACTCTACTAACTGATGATGGGCCATGGGCCCTTGGTCGAATCTTGGGTAGCTAATCCTCTTGAATGGCTGCGAGTAAGATCACGTATCTAGGTTCGTTGAGACCCTCAATAGCCTTTGGCTCTCCACTGGACGCTCGGGCTGCACGAACCAATATTTGTAGTGCTTCATTCAATCTCTTTGCGCGGGCTCGTGTCATAGGCCCCAATGGCACCTTCACTTGCTCCACTTGGATAGCTCTCTCGACCTCCTCATCACAAGGGAAGCGTTTGTGATCAAGTTCTTCGTGTAACTGGATGGATTATCTTTTGTACAATTTGAATGTAGTTTTAATCTTGTGTAATAGTTGGGATTGACATTGTAAGTGTAATTTGTTTGGGAATTGAGGACCTTTGTACCTTTGGGTTTGTACCACTATTTGAGATTTGAATGTATGTACGTATACGTTCTAAGCTTGAAATGTTATTTCATATATGATTGAGGTTGTACCCTATGTTATTGGATGTGAGTGTTGTAATTCATGGAGAATTTGATGTAATGTTTGAGATGTGCATTGTAATTTATTTGAGGACTGTAGTGAGTGAGTGAGTCCCGGCGAGAGTTGGGCAGGCGGTCCGCCGAACCCTTTGGTTCACCTTAGGGGGAGGTGGGGCTGTCACAAAACACTCCATTTCTAAAGTTCAAACTCATGAAATCAAAGGCATAAGACTATGAATTGAAGTCCATTTCTCAAGTATGAAAATGAGACCCAATAATCAAGAAAGTTAACAACTAAAAAAACACATCAAGGGAGGTTTATTTCCTCGGGAATTGAGTTTCAAAAATGGGCCGTTAAAGTCACAAGAGAACTTGTATCATTCATTAAGTCGAGTTTAAAATGAACCATCAATCTGAAAAGGAAGTGGGAGTTCTTAAAAGTTCATTTATTTTGAAACCAGGAATTTTTAGCTTTACGCGATAAAATTTGAAAAATCAGATCTTGAGTTTCGTAAGTCCAAAAATGAAAAATTGGAAACTAGATTCAAAGTTCTAAAACTTCCCGGAAGACACTTATCCAAGATTCTAACTAGAAGTCATTCGAATCTCAGTTCAAAGTTACTGTTTCATGAAGACAGGACAGAACCAGTTCTTGTTTTTCAACGATGTTTGGAAATTCGGAAAACTTCATAGGTATTGAATTAGCTTCTGAAATTTATAACACAACAAGAGTTTCAAGTCAAGTTTCAAACACAAGAAGTAGAACTAAATTTGGATTTTTGAACATCAAGATACAACAGTTTGAAGATGGCTGGATTTCACGACCTATTCAACAATTTTCCAGTTTTGAAGAGCAATCTTTGGGGTATTATTTGGGCATCGAAATGGTATTGAAATTACTCAAATTTTGGTACACTTAAACTTCCATAAATGGAATACCTCCCTACCAAAATTTATGCAAAAAATTTCATGGGAAAGTGTTTAACAAAACAACCAAAGTTTGTGAAATTCTTCGAAGCTAATCTGCCAACCCTATCATTCTTTCTTTTCCAAAAGTTTTGTCCAACGAAATAAGCCCCAATTCACTCCATTTTTAAACCAAGATTCCAGAAACATTTAATGAGCAATTGATTGTTAAATAACACTAAAAGTTTTGAAATAAAACAACCCAAAACAGACTTGACCATTCGGTCAGCAGGGAAGGGAAAAATTTTCAATTACTAGCTTTGACACAGTTTTGAAATCAGACCATATCTAACTCCACACAAGTCCAAATTGACAATGGTTTATGGCCTTAGAAGCTAGATTCAAAATTCTAAAATTTATCAGAAGAAATTATTTTCAAACTCCTTTTATAAAAGGAACAAAATTGAGCCACAAGATGCAGCTTCTTAGTTTCTTTTCGATAAACAGATAAAACAGGTCAGTTCACTTTGTCGATTCGCTACGGCTCGCTCAAAGCGAGTTAGCAAGGGAATTTTATACCGTTAGAAAGCTCTTGATGTCTAGTTTTGAATTCCACAAATAGTACTCGATTAAGACTTTTTTGCAAAGATTTATTTTCAGACAAAATACTCCTGTCCACTATCCTGGTAACCATTTTCCAGATTTCTAACTTTCTTCAAAACCCAAGTTTTATGTAATCAATTGAAATGATTTTTGAAAGACACTTTATACACACATAATACAATATATATCAAGTAGTTTAGCAGCCAAATAAGTAACAAAAATTTGAAATCCAAGCAAGGCAAGAGAGCAACAGTTTCTGCCAGCACCTCTCATGGTTTTCTTCCAACTTTCTCTGCACTACCAAGCAAATATCAAGCTATAATTCACATAAACAACAACAACCAAGCAAAAAAGCCTCAAGTCAGCTACCTAAAGGCCACCTCAAGACCACTAGCTTAGAATGTAAAGCAAGAAATAAAAGTTCCTCAAGCCCTCTAGCCTAGATTCTTGATTAGGGTTTCAAACCCATGTAAACTAACCGCCAATCTTTGTAAAATTTGAAAGGTTAAAGGAGGATGAATTTGTCACATTTTCAAGTTCTTGAACCCTAGATGAAGGCAAGACTTTCAACAATACTTTCACCAAAAAACACCACAAGCTTGCACCTTCCTTCTAGCTAGAACCAAATTCCAAGAGTTGTGTGGTTTGGATGATGATTTGCAAGTAAGATTGGAGCAAAAGAATGAAGTTTTTCTTTCCCCATTTTCTTCCCTAGGCTGGCCGAAAATGAGAGAGAGTGTGAGGGAGGGTTTGTGTTGTGATTCTTGTGGAAGAAGAATGAAGAAAAAGGCTACCATAAGTTTGTGCACAAAGTCAACTCTCAATAGTAATGAAATAGTGTTTTGCACTACCACTTTCTCTCTTGTTTGTTACACTTATACACTAATCCTCCAAGGTAATTTTTCTAATACTGTAATTACTCATACTTACTAATCTAGTATTAATTCTCCAGGATCATTGCACTCTCGGATCGAATATTGCCTCGAAAAATGTGTATTCGCTATTCCTTACGAGACGAGCCGCAAAAAAATTAAATTTACTAACGAGACGCTTTAAAAATATAAATGAGACATTGTTCCATGTAAATAGATTTAAAATCTTTGAAATAAATTATTCGGGTTAAATGGGTGAATAAATAATTAAATAAGCTAGTAAAATAAAATAAAAGTAAGTAAAATTCGAGTCCTCATATTTTGGTTTGTAAATAAGTTTGCATTTTGGTTGAATTGTAGAACTTAATGTTATTTTGGAGCTTTGAATGATTAATCTTGAGAGTTGATTGAGTGAGTGAGTGAGTCCTGACGAGAGTTAGGTAGGCCGTCTGCCAAACTCTTGGGTACGCCCTAGTGGGAGGTGGGGTCGTCACACTGATACCAATTGAAAAACGTCCAAACCAAACTAAGAGAAGTGAATTAGGTTGATTAAAAGCTTAACTTGGTTTATGGCAAATAGGATACAATTTAAATTTACCAAGTATATCTAAATGATCAATCGCTTGTGTAAATAATGTGGAACAAGTAGAAAATAGCAATGACAGATCAAGTAAGTAAATAAGAGAGAATAAGCAAACCAAATGGACTACCAAGATCCACAAGATTTGAAGTCCAATACTTCAATGAAGAGTTTCTTCAATTTGATGGAGTTACACCAAGATTGCACAAGAAGGGATCACCTTTTGCTTACCCCAAGCACACTTTGGTCAAGCCAAAAGGTTCTACAACCTTTGTAAACCCTCACTAAGCTACTCACTTGAGAACTTACTCACAATTGAAAAAATTCAACAATCACCTCACGCTAAGCTACAAATATACAAAGTAGACACCAATTCTTCAATGAAAATTGCTCTAAAAAGCTTGGACAAAGTGTTGGCCAAAGGTCTTAACCTTTTTGGTTACTGTAGTATTTATAGGGTTCAAGAAATTGCCTCCAAACCACTTCCAATGGTCAAGTATTAAATGCAAGAAAAACTAGCCATTAGAAGGTTCGGACGTCTGAAGTAGGCAATGTGTCCAAAGGAATCGTCTGATAGTCTGAAGAAAGAACTTATCTCAGCTGATATTGGATGGCCAAAGCAATAAGGAAGCATCCGATCCTCTACATCCGATAGCAAATAGATTGTTGTCGTTCTCGACTTAAATTTTTCGGACGGCTGAAGAGGTAGTTTTTCATCCAAGAAAAGCGTCCAATAGGAATGGGCATCCAAGTGTGCAGTTGCTTTTTGTCCAATGTCCGGAGCATGCTATTGAGGAGCGTTGTTATTGTCTATCAGATGTCCGAAGGATAAGGTAGCATCTGAAAGGAGTGCCAGATCCATTGACTCAGCATCATTGTGCATTTGATAATGTTCGATCTTGATGGTTTTGATTTGTAAACCTGCTTTCTATCAAGGCATTTGAAAAGACATTAGAAAATATCACTATAGTTTATTATCATCAAAAAATAAATGATCAAGAACCAACAACTCAAGATTTCTCTATTTATATTATAATATGCAATTTCTCTTCTCATTTCAACCCCCTTAAATATAATTCAAAATTTCTCTATTTATATCATAATAGTACTAGATTAGGGATAGGGAGTGTTAGTGTATATGCCCTAAAGTTAGGAATTTGTTATTGTACTTTAATTATTTATGCATTAATGAATGGCATCTTATCTTCTTAATTTTCATTTTATTCAATTCAATTAGTTGTTATGATAATAAAAAATATAAACTAGGTTTATTCTTAAAGATTTCTAATTATCATATAATAGATTGAACACTATTAATGTGGATAGATTAGGACATACCACATTTCTTTCTCATGAAAGAAATAGTAGTTCTCATCTATTATGATGCAATGACATCAGATTAACTATAAGGGTACTTGATAAGATGATTAAGTTTATTAGATAAATTTGACTTAAGATTATTAAATAGATAATTGTTCAAGTGTCAATGATCAGGTTCAAATATGCAGTGTATATAAGTGATCCTTCACTTATAATTACGATAGTATTTTGAGAGTGAATTGTTATACTTTGACTTATTTGACGGTTATCCATAAATGGATAATCATATCATTGGATATTTGATATATCATGAAGCATGGAAGGATAGTGAGTAAAATATAAGATTCACCATCTCTAGTAGTAGAGGAGTTATCTCATTAATGGCCACTTTTTTAATATAACTCTAGAAATTTTAGTACTAAATGAAAAGATTTAGATAATTGTATCTATGCACCTATTCATTAAGAGTTATATTTTGGTAACAAAAAAATCATTAATTAAATTAGAGTTCGCACTTATTCCATACTCTAACATTAATGGGAGATAAAGATGGTGAAAGATATTAATTATACAATACAAGTGCATAAAAAGATGTGGTCATCTATTTGACTCTTCTCTATATTTGGGTGGTTTTGATACTTTGCTAAAGCCAATCTTGATCTATAAGTAAGTGTTAGTTGATTAAATTTAATCAGTGATAAATTAAAGTTATTTAATCTTATTATTAAGAATTCTAACTTCTACTTATTACCAATATAATAGGGAATCTAATTGGTCACATACATAAGGGTCATTTGTACAAAGTTAATGGCATTCAAGTGCTATAGATTTGATTGATAAGTTTAAGAAACTTATAATTTAATTTTTAAGACAAATTAAGCTTGAGGGACTTATGTTACAAATAAGGATATGTTTTCCAAAACAATGGTTGTATTGAAAATAGGATTCTTAATCCTATGGAATCTATTACAGTTTCCAATATGATTATGAGACTTATTTGTTTAAATATATCCCAGTTGCTCTGGCGATCATGATACAATTATTCTTCACAAAGTAGAGATAGATTTTTCAGAAAAATCTAGAGATAGAAAGGCTCCAAAATTTGGCTTCATCAAGAGAGAAAAAATTATCTCTCTCTAATAAGCTAGCCAAATTTTTAAGTTAATAAAAACCAGGATTTCCTCCATCAAATTCTACTTAAATTGTGAGGAGTTGTCTTGATAATTGGCTAGCACCAATCTAGCTGGAAGATTACCATCTAAGGAGCTCTTTGCATAAGAGTTCATGTGAATTACCATTGGAGGTTAGACACTTGGACAACTTTAAGTGGAAATCGCTTATCCTACACACTTGCTGCTTCTCAAAGTATAGATAAAGCTTCACACGTTTGAGGTAATTTTCTACTATGACCTCTTATTACATGGATATTAATCAAAGGTTATTGACTTATACAAATAAAAAATTTTAAAATTTTCATAGCATATGCATGTTTGATTCCTTACAGTGGTATCACAACCAACTTTGATTAAACCACATGATTTATTTATTTGGTTGACATGGATGATGATTTGATCATGATTATATGCAATTCTTGAAGTTGGATATTAATTTTTTTATAATGGAAGTTTTTTCTAAAGTTTGTTTAAAAATTCTAAAATTTCATTGTTTTAATTTTTGCATTAAAAATAGCATCTATGGCTGAATTTTTTGAAGAATTTGATGACTGAACATTTGCCAAAAAAAATTACATGATTAAATGGTTTTAATAGCAAAATTTCTTCCCATAATTCTAGTAAAAGTTATCCATTATTTGATATAAATTTTCATTCATGAGATGATGAAAAGGTTCTATTTATAAGTTGGAAATGGTTTTGGAAATTTGGTGTTGCAAGGAATTAAAATAGGAAACTGATACAAAATTCATTAGGAAATTGTTAGGCTTGAAAACAACCTAAAAAGGGGGAATGAATTAGGTTATTTAAAAAGCTAATCAGGTTATGAGCACCTTTTTTTTCAATAAGAAAATTTACCTTCTTTTCTAAGTGATCACACAGTAAATCAATCAATAAAGAAGCAATATCACTAGAGAGTAGACGAGATAAGCAATTAATGTTTTCAAAATGATAAATAAAAAAGGAAGAATTGCAAACCAATTGACTACCAAACTCCTCTAAAACTTGAAGATCAATTCACTAGACAAGTTTCTTCAAGTTGATGAAACACAACCAATTTTGTGTACAAAGGAAGGCTCATTTCCTCCTTGCCTCAAGTTACACTCGGTCAAGTTAGGAAGTTTTCTAATCACTCAACATAAACCTCACAAAGCTACACTATTGAAGTATTTCCTCACAAATGAAAAGCTTACACGAATCTTATACCACAAAGAGTACAATTGTTCCTTGGAGAGTATTTTCTCATTAAAATTACTCTTGATTTCTTGTATTCTCAGTGTGCAAAAGTTATCTTTAAATTTCTGACCATGCACTATTTATATGAGATCAAAAAGTGTTTCATTAATGCTTCCAACAGATAGAAAGTAGCTAAAGAGTCAACTAGCTGTTGAGAATATCAGACGTCTGGTATATCCGATGCTTGCGTCCGAAACCGGGCAGAGAGTTTGAAATTTTTTTTTCAATTCTTTCGAACTTCTGGTACCTCTGATGCTTGCGTCTGAAAGCAGACAGAGAACTTGAAGGAATATCTCAATTTTTTGGGACGTCCGATGATGGAGTTCTTCATGCGTCCGAAAGCAAGTAGAGAGTTTGAAAGATTATTTCAACTCTTTCAGATGCCCGGTGAAGATCTTTTGCGTCCGATATGATCTGCACTATTTATCGGACATTCGTATTATCTTCGTGAGCATCTGATAGCTTTCATTTTCCTTTATTTTCTTTCAATTGCTCTTGTTCTTTGAATCAAGTTGCTTCAGCGCTGAAAGGATTTCTTATTGAAAATATATTAGTATCATCCAATTATTTTGTAAATATCAAAAACAAGGACCAATATCAACATTCTCCCTCTTTTTGATGATGACAAAACAATGGATTGAAAGAGAGAAAAAAATGAGCATAACCTCCCTCTTACTTATCGCATCCAAAACCTTTAAATATCAACTCATATCTGAAGAGCTCCCCCTCAGAAGAACTCCCCCTTACACATAGCATCCATTTCTCCCTTTTTTTGTCATCATAAGTTTAGAGAGTAAAATCCAGCAATCAAAATTCATAATATAGCATTCATAACACCAAAAATAGAGAAATAACTCCAAAATCCAGCAATGTCAACCAAAATCAATCATATCAATTAACATTCATACCAAAAACGCCAAAGAGATCCATTAGTACAGAGCACTAGAAACATCAAAAGAAAAATTACAAAAGACCAAGAAAATGCATCCTAATATGAAGTCCAAATGTCCCTAGAGTGTCTAAATTGTGATCTTAGATGATCCGGATTTTCTTCTTGCAAGACGAAACTAAGAGGGATCCAAATCATTTGTTTCACTGTCCTTAGTAGATAGAGCCTTGCCTTTGTTTGAAATTGGGGGATCATGAAGTGCAGTTTGAGAGCTCGAGGCATTGACTTCAGCAGTGGAAGGAGTAGACTCAGTTTGTGACTCCTGTTAATGTGTATATTCTTTCTCTTATGGGACAGGAGTGGACTCTGTGTGTGGCTCCATTTGATGTATATGTTCTTTCTCTTATGGGACATGAGGCATAAGCAGATTTTTCTTATCCAAGAATGTAGCTTGTTGCTCAGATGTCATGGTCATCATTAGACCATCTTCAAAGAGAAGTCATGTTGCTTGAGTTCCTCAATTAGGCAAATGACTTCATGTTAGATGAAGTGGGTTGAGTAGAGGATCTTGGAGAATGAATGGAAAAGGGTGAAGTGACACGAGACTGTTTGGAAGGTCTAGGAGTGACTGAAGCTTCATGACGACTTTTAGTTCTAAACTCCAAGACAGGTTTCTTATGACACCAGTGGCCATCAAAAAATCTGATATTTTTTTCTTTCATAATATGTTTTGGTGAAAAAAGAGGATGAACTTTCTTTTGGAGATACTCCAATGTAAGGAATTTTGAAATGAGCAAAAATTGGAGTTAAAATTTTTTCATAGGAGAGTTTCCTACAGCTGTCAGTGCTGAGTTTTAGCAGAAATTTGTACATGATAAAATCAAAGTCAATTCTGATTTTTTCAACAAAGCAATAAAACAGATAAAGTTTCACTTTGTTTGTATCAGTCCTATGGCCATCAGTAGGAACCAGTAGATTTGAAATGATTGTAAAAATAATCAAATTTTGAGGACTAAGATCCTCCAATTAGGTCTCAGCAGTTTTTCAACATGAAAATGGTGATAAGTAGTTAGAAATTCTTCATATGAGAAAAATTTATAATTTTACTATGACAGGAATCTTCAATTTTGGTTTTCAGAACTAGATTGATAACATCAGGAGTAAGAAGAATGTTAATGCCATTAACACGTGAGAAATTTTAGTATGAGAACTACCCTTCCTAAAATTGACAAAAAAATTGATATAGCATTTCAGAATAGTATGTATTAGACAAAAACAGAATATGAGATCATTTTTGGAATTCGAAGAGCTTAAGAACAGGGTCTAAATCAAACTTACGAAATTTCAGAGGGAATGATGGTTCTTTGAGTGGTGAAACCTTTCTGTGAAATTCATTCAAACTTATATCTGGCATCATCATCGATGAACCTACGCAATATGGTGGGTTGTTCCTCAGTTTGATTAGTACATTTTCTTTTTTCACTATATTTCTCAGACCCACAAGTCGATTTTCTTGTTGATGGTACCACAGTTTTTTTATCTCTGAGTTTAATTGTGCGTCCGGTGCTAGAAGATCCATCTCTCAATCGAACCATAATGAAATGTAGGATGATTTTCTTGCAGAATGTGATGAGAATATGGATGAGATGGACTAAGTTTGCTATCTAGGCTAAAATTAATGCTCGAATCTGTCAAAAGTGGGTGAGTTTTTGAAGTTAGGATTTTTGATGAAATTTGAGATCAGGTAAATTCTTGTCAGTTGGAAAAGGATTTTGATGCAAATTAGTTTGCAAAGGGGCTATGAGATGGTTTGTAAAATTAATTTTAAGACATTTGTCTTGAAAGGATACGAATTTGAATTTTTGCAGTAGGAGTGAAGAGAAAGGGTGCGTTCGAGACAACGGTTAATTCTGAACCAAATGAAGAGAAAAGTTTCTTTATAACATGCCCCTTTGGAGTGTCGGACGGCCGAATGAAGAGAATCGTCTGACACAACCGTCTGATGCAAAACTTTGCTGGAAAATAGCTCAGAACACTGTCGGACATTCGTTAATCTACTATCGGATGTCCGATAAAGTTTGACCAGAAAATTTTTAGAAATTGTTTTTCAAAACGCCCAATTTTGTCCTAAAATGTAAACTGATCCAAAGTTGTCTGAACCAAATGAAGAGAATGAAATGATGTCAGCAATTTGGTCTTTTAAACAAACATATTTTACACAGATTTCATCCTTTTGGACAAGATCATGAATGAAATTATGCTTTATGTCTATGTGTTTTGTCCTAGAATGTTAAAATGGGGTTCTTTGTCAAATTTATGCATTCATGTTATCACAGTACATAGGCATACAATCATACACCAGACCAAAGTCATTCAAGGTATTTTTCATCCACAACAATTGAGTACAACATGCACCAGCAGCTACATATTCCGCTTTTGTCATAGACAAAGAGATAGCATTTTGTTTCTTGCTAAATTTTGATACCAAATAATTACCAAGAAAATGACATGTACCACTAGTACTTTTTTTATCTATCCTACACCCACCAAAATAAGCATCCAAAAATCACATAAGACAAATTCATGACATTTTAGATATCAAAGATCATAATTCAAGGTTCCCTTTAAATATCTAAAGATTCTTTTAACAGCAATTAAATGAGATTCTCTAGGGCAAGATTGGAAACGAGCACACAAGCAAACAGTAAATATAATATCGGGTCTAATTGCGGTTAAATAAAGTAAACTATCAATCATACCTCTATATTTCTTCTCATCAATTTTCATACCTTCTTTATCTTTGTCAAGTTTGGTAGATGTACATATAGGCGTTCCAACTTGTTTTGAATCCTCAATTCCGAATCTTTTGAGAAATTTCTTTGTATACTTAGTTTGATTAATGAATGTACCTTCTTGATTTTGAACTACTTGGAGCCCAAGAAAGAAATTCAACTCTCCCATCATACTCATCTCAAATTCATTTTACATAATAGTGAAACAATTCTTGCACAAACACTCATTAGTAGCACCAAAAATAATATCATCAATATATATATTTGTACAATTAGAAGATCATTGGAACTTAATTTAATAAAAAAAATAGTATCAACAATACCCATTTTAAAATCATTCTCAACTAAAAAATCACTTTAACGTTCATACCATACTCTTGGAGCTTGTTTTAACTCATATAAAGCCTTTAAAAGTTTAAACACGTGATTTGGATATGACTCATTTTCAAAATCAGGAAGTTGGTCAATATAAATTCTTGATAGATAAATCTATTTAAGAAAGCACTTTTAACATCCATTTGGAATAATTTAAAGTCTTTTAAATATGCAAATGTCAAAACATTCTAATTGATTCTAGTCTAACTACGGAAGCAAATATTTCATCAAAATCATTCCTTCTTCTTGAGCATACTCTTTTACCACAAGTCTAGTCTTATTTCTCATAATTTCACCTTTATCATTTATTTTATTTCTAAAGACCTATTTTATACCAATAATAGGATGATTTCGAGGCCTTTCAACTAGTATCTAAATCTTGTTTCTTTCAAATTGATTTAGTTGCTTTTGCATGGTTAAAATCTAGTTTTCATCTTTCAAAACATCAACAACAATTTTAGACTCAAAATGCGAGATTATGGCAAAATTATCCATTAATTGTTTAGATGATGATCGAGTTCTTACCTTCTAGGATGGATCACCAATAATAAATTCTTTGGGATGATTTTGAACAAACTTCCAAACTTTCGGAAGATCCTTAGGTGTACCAACATCCTTGTCATTTTCTTCTAATACTTGATTCTCTTGAAGATTATCTTTCTTTAACTTTTCTTCTAATGGAGTATTGTCTTGATTATGAATCGTGAGTTTCTTGAATTCTTCTTGAACACCTACATCATTATCTTCACAATAACTCTTAGAAATATTATCATTAGAGTCATCAAAAGTAACGTGTATGGTTTCACATATGACAAGAGTCCTTCTATTATAGACTCTATGTCCTCTTTTGTTTTCACAATAACCCAAGAAAATACTTTCATCGAATTTCTTATCAAAATTTTCACCTCTTTTGTTCCTTGATGTTTAAAATAAAACATTTGCAACCAAAAATTTTGAAATATCCAACAATTGGCTTTTTATCAAAAATTAACTCATTAGAGGTTTTGTTCAAAATTAATCTCAAGAAAACTCTATTCATTGCATAGCAAGCCGTATTTACGATTTCGACCAAAAAATATTTTGGCAAGTTACATTCACTTAATATGGTTCTTGCGACTTCTTGAAGAATTCTATTTTTTCATTCAATAACATAATTTTGTTAAGGAGTTCTTGCAATTAAAAACTCATGTGTGATTCCATTATGATCATAATTTTTAAAATCCGTAAAATTTAAATTTCGAACCATTGTCACTTTTAATTTTGAAAATATTCAAACCAATTAGTTTTGAACTTTTACAAATAAGAAAATAAAATTTTTGAAAGTATCATCCTTGTGAGCAAGAAAAACTATCCAAGTGTATCTAGAATAATCATCAACATTGACAAGACAATATCTCTTACCACCCAAATTAGCAATTTGTGTGGCATCGAATAAATCAAGATATAAAGGCTCCAATGGTCTTGAAGTAAAGACGCACTTTTTGGGTTTAAAAGAGACTTTGATTAGTTTTCAAATTGACAAGCATCACAAATTTTGTCTTTTCAAACTTAATTTTGTGCTAAGACTAGTTCGGCCTCTAACAAGGTGAAATAGAACCGGACAGAAGCATGGCAGGTTATCATCCAAGCTGGAATTCATGTATTCAAGTGCTAATCTTCCACAAAACAACATCTAAAGCAACTAAAAACCACTAATAAGCAATTAATTGAAGTAAAGAGGATGTTCTAGACAAAATACCTTAAAACCACAAGAAAGGTAGTAGCTTGGAGCTTGTCCCTTCAAAATCACTCCACTCAATCCTTTAATCCACCTTAATAAACAACTTTGATGGAGGGTTTTGCAAAAATTCTGGTTAGAATTCAAGATTGGGCAAGAAATTGAAGAACAAATGAAGTTTCTCTCTTGGTTTCTTTCCCTCAAGGTGGCCGGCCAAGGAAGCTTCAAATGGGATAGAAATTGGGTCACAATTGAAGTTTAGGAAAGTGAAATACTCTTAGTCAAAGTCCACTCACTAATCGGGTCGCGACACGTGGCGCCTCTAAGCTTTAATCTTATCTTCTTGTCTCTCCATGCTAATTAATCTAGCTAACATCTAATTGTCTCTTACCATCTCGTAAAATAATATCACTTAATACAAAACTCCAACAAGTTGCCAAAATATAACGCATTTACCGCACTAGCGGGTCCCACGTCAATAATACACTTCAAATTAACGTACACTAACTCATATTAGGAAGATGATTTTAAAATTGTACTTACTTATAAAAATGCATAGAAAATTTAATATTTTCATGGAAAGTATAAAATATAGTCAAAGAAATAAAATAATGTTGAGAAAATGTGAAAATTTTTGGGTCCTTGCAACCATAATTAATGAATGTGATTTGCCAAAATATTTTTGAATCGAGACAGTAAACACAACTTGTTATGTCATGAATAGAGTTTTTTAAGATCTATTTTAAACAAAACCTCTTATGAACTTCTTTTTTAGAAAACGCCCATTATTGGATATTTTAAAATTTTTAGTTGCTAATGTTTTATTTTGAATATCAAAGTGCATCTTGAAAATTTTGATAAGAAAATCGATAAAGACATTTACTTAAGATATCGTGAAAATAAACATGACTATAGAGTTTATAATAGAAGAACTCTTGTTATAGAAGAAACTATACACGTTACTTTTGATGAGGTTAATGATGTTATTTCTAAGAGTATGTGTGACGATGATGATGTAAGCATGCAACAAGGACTTGAGAAGCTAATAATCAATTATGAGAAAAATACTCAAATGGAAGAAAAGTCAAAAGAAAACATCTCTCATGAAGTGGAAGGACAAGAAGAAGAGAAAAAAGATGAAGAAGCTCCAAAAGACCTTCCAAAAGTATGAAAATTTGCTCAACATTATAACAAGGAATTTATTATTGGTGATCCATTCGAAAGGGTAAAAACTTGTTCCTCTATTCGACCTTTAGTAAACAATTTTACTTTTTTTTTCTCATTTTGAACCCAAGAATGTAAATGAGACCTTGAGTGATGATAGTTGGATTGTGACCATGCAAGAAGAGTTCAACCAATTTAAGAGAAATAACGTATAGAATCTAGTTGAGAGACCCTTAGATCACCCCGTTATTAGTAGAAAATGAGTCTTTCGAAACAAATTTAATGATAAGGGCGAAGTTGTTATGAACAAGGCTAGACTTGTAATTAAAGGATATGCACAAGAAGAGGGAATAGATTTTGATGAGACATTTACTCCCGTAACTAGATTAGAATCCATTAGAATGTTTCTAACATATGCTTGCTTTAAAAATTTCAAAGTGTTTCAAATGAATGTCAAAAGTGCTTTTTTAAATGATTTTATTAATCAAGAAATGTTTGTTGAGCAAACTCCCAATTTTAAAAATGAAAAATTTTCAAATTACGTGTTCAAATTCTCAACGGTTTTATGTGGTTTAAAACAAGTTCCAAGAGTTTGGTAAGAGCGTTTACGTGATTTTTTAGTTGATAATGGTTTTAAGAGAGGTGATGTGGACACTATTTTTACAAAACATTGCATGAATGATCTCTTAATTGTTCAAATTTATATTGATGATATTATATTTGGTGCCACTAATGAGTGTTTGTGCAAGAATTTTTCGTTTATCATGCAAAAAGAATTTGAGATGAGCATGATGGGAGAAATGAATTTCTTCCTTGAACTCCAAATCCATCAAAGTCAAGAGCAAATTTTCATCTACCAACCAAATACACAAAGAAACTACTCAAAAGATTTGAAAAGGAGGATTCGAAACAAGTTGAAACTCCCATGTGCACTTCTACTAAGTTTGATAAGGATGAAGAAGGTATTAAAATTGATGAAAAGCACTATAGAGGTATGATTGGTAGTTTACTTTATTTAACCGCAAGTAGACCTGATATTGTGCTTGCTATTTTCTTGTGTATTCGTTCTCAATCATGTTCTAAAGAGTCCCATTTATTGGCTATTAAACACATTTTTAGATATTTGAAAGGTACTTTAAACTATGGTCTTTGATATCCTAAATATCATGACTTTATTTTAATTGATTTTTTGGATGCCGATTTGCCAGTTGTAGAGTAGATAGGAAAAACACTAGTGGTTCATGCCATTTTTTTTTTGTGCTTAGTTTTTTGATTTAGCAAGAAATTAAATGCTATTTCTTTATCTACGGTGGAAGCAGAATATATTGTCACCGGTGCATGTTGTGCTCAATTGTTATCGATGAAGCATACTTTCCATGACTTTTGTTTGAAATTTGATTGTGTGCCTATATTTTGTGATAACACTAGTGCCATTAATTTGACTGAGAATTTCATTCAATATTTTAGGATTAAGCATATAGACATAAAATATCATTTCATTCACGATTTGGCTCAAAGAAGAGAGATTTGTATTAATTATGTATGTTTCAAAGTTCAAATTGTTGACATTTTCACAAAAGCCTTATCTTTTGGTCAATTTGTTTTGAGAAATAAATTAGGCATTTTTGAAAAAATATGTTGAAAAAAAGGATCGAACGTACTAAATTTCTTTCCGGATGTCCAAAGTACATTTCTAAAAATTTTTTATATCAGATGCTATCTACCGTCCATTATTTATGAATGGATGTTCGAACGTTTCAGGTCCTTTTTTAGTTATTTGGGATAGGATGCTTGTGTTAGACGTACCTTGATCGTTCGGCCATCCAACACTTGCGAAATAGCAGTTTTAAAGAAGTTCGGATGGTCATTCATTCACTCTTTCTCTTCTCTCGAACGAACTTTCAAAGAATACCTTTCAATCCTCCACTTCAGTTTGTGATTTTAAGTTGTTTTTCGACCAAAATTGGTCCGACCAAACCATTTCTCACCCTCTGAACCTTCCATTTTCATAAACGATTTTCAAAAAACATCTCCATTTTGTTAATTCCAAAATTCTCCTAAAACCCTAGCTTTTCAATTCTCTCTCACTGAACTTATTTCGTAGTTGCTTGAGCATTTGGATAGTATCACACATCTTCCTTGCATTCATTTGCATCATTCCCTGCACTCATTTCATCCAAAATGGTACGAGCAAGAGAAGTATCTTCTGCTGCTGCACGTGGAACTAGAACAAGAAGAAATGCTGGTCGATCTGCTGGTAGACAAATTTCATGTGCTCATAGACGTGTTTCTCAGCAACATCAGCAGCAAGAACAACATCAGGATCACCATGAGAAAGTTCAAGAATCTCTGCCACCATTCATTGACCAAGAGGCTGAAATTTCAAAAATGAGAACTTTTGCTGCATTTTTCTTATATTTTTTATCTCGATATGGTTAGACAGTTTTATGCTAATATTAGGCAGGGTGATACCCCCTCTGATGTTGTTTCTCATGTCAATGGAGTTGATTTAAAGTTCAATCCGACATTGTTAACCAAATTTTCAACACAAAAATTGAGGAGAATTGTAGGAGCAAAATTGCCAAAGGATGAGGAATTGAAAAAGGACATTTTAGAAGAAATCTCACCGTTCTAGGTACACTGTGCATCCAGGTACGACATTTTATTGCAGATTTTGACTTTGGCCAGGGGGTTGGACCTGAGCTTGATTTGATAGGCAGTGAATCCTTGGTGAGTGTCTCCAATTGCATGATCGAACTTGACACTTGAATGCAATGCTTTCTTAATGTGATTGGATAGTACTTGACTTGTTTGATTGGGTAAGGGTGTACTTTATCGCACTTGCCCTAATTTGACTAATTGTTGTACACTGGTTACGAATGGTTTGATGTATATGTGTATGATTCGAATACTTCCTGGGATCCCAACCATATTGGTTAATTGGTCGAATCGAGCCAGCAAGGGGTTGGTCAAGCAGATTGGCGAACCATAGGTACTATTTATTATTTATTGTGTAATCCACTAGATGTGGTCTACTGGATTCTGTATACTCTAGTATTACCACTACTGTTAATGTTGGCGCTCGGGTCCGGTAGGAGGTTTGATTGATGGATGGACATTGGAGTTAAGTGGTGCTCTACTGGACTTATTACAATACTTCGAGAGTTGACGGAGTGTCAACTGCTTCTTGACAAGTTGCGGCCGAATTAGTTCGCAAGAGGGAAATGTATCCTTATACCTGGAAGTGACGAATACCTAATTAACTTGTTACTTGAAGTGTTATTACTTACTTTCATGAACTTTTGTGCTCGCCCACTTTGAGATTTCAAGTTTTCTATATGACCAACTTGCTACTCTTTTTGCATGATATTTTGGAACCTCACTGACGTTTAGCTCACCCCATTAGTTTTGTTTTCCTTACAGGGGGTGCAACCATGGGCATGAGGTTGGGACAGGTTGATTTTTTCTAGACCTTTTGATGTTTGTATTTGTAATAGCCCTAGTGCTCAATTGGGTGTGGAATTCAACTAGAACTTGAATATATGTGAAAATCAAGGGTTTCTCAAGTAATTCAAGTAAAGGTAGATCAAAACCAGCCCAAACCTAAAATTCAAAAGCTTCAAATCAACATACATGTGAAGATCAAAATATTAACAAGTATCTTGAGCAAAATATGTCAAAATCATTCCAAACTTCCAACTCAAACAAGAATTTCCAGCAACTTGTCCTTAAATTCCTTTCCTCTAACTTTAAAATTTCAATCTTATCTTCATGGCAAAAACACAATAAATCATGGCTAGCATAGCATATGTCATATGGTATATATTTTTGGCAAGAAAACCATCAAAATCACACATATCTAACTTGAACCTAGGCTATGCATTTCATGAACCAAAATTGGAAAATTCACAATATAACTTGAAAAACATGCAAACCTCCATAAAATCCTTCATTTTCATCAAAATTACATATATAAAGTTCAAAACTACGCTGACTAGATTATGCACCAAAGCTGAAATTTTTGCAACATAACTTGAAAACCATAAAGTCCTTATACAAGTCCTTCCTTTAACTTTTATTACCTCATACATCAAGTAAACTCAAAAGAAAGGAAGAAAACTAGAAGTTCTAACAAAATTCACCTCTTTTCCTCCAAACCCAAAGGTGGCAAGCAAAACAAGAAGGTTACAAGACTTTCTTCCTCCAAAAACTTTACCAAGAACTTCCCTCCAAACTTGACTCAAAGTTCTATGGAATAGATTAGGGTTCATCTTTGGATTTTTCAAGAATCGAGCAAGAGATCGAGACTAGAACTTGAGTTGTTTTCTCTCCCTTTCTTGTCTCTCAATTTCCATCCAACCTAGCAAGAAAAAGGATAAAAATGATTTGAAAAATGGAAACTTGGTTATAAAAGAATTGGTCTTGGTCAAGGTCAAGGTTGGTTAGATGGTTGACAAGTGGCAAAATAAGAACTAATGTCTATCTAATAACCCAAATATCTCTCTTTCTTCCAATTATCTATTAACTCCTCTTTCCAAAAAAATCCCTTTTTGCACAAAACTCCCTCTAATTTATCAAATTTATTGCACACACCTCACTAATTGGTCACAATGCATATAAACTCAACATGCAACAAATTGAATTGGGCCATAGGAATAAAAATTATAGCTCAACCATTAAATCAACCAAAATTCAAGACAAGTAGATTAAAATACAAAATAAAAAAATAATTTTTAGAAATATAAAATATATAAAAAATAATTTTCGACTCCTCACAATTTCACTATTGCTGTTCGCCATTGATTGTGGTTGTTGACGTTTCCATTCTGTTATTTGTTAAAATCCGCTTTCTTGGAGCATTGTTGATTTATTTTGGGTTGGGATTGCTTGGCTATATTTAATAGTTTGGAGCCATTAGGAGTTTGTGTCATGCAATTTCACACTCACTGTTTAATTGTTGTTCTTGATTGACTATTGCAATGGCTAAGAAAAGGTCAGCCTCTAAAACCAAAACCCCTAACGCCAAGACCACCACATCACAACCCATAACTTCTGCAAGTGACCCTTCACACCATCCTTCTTTTTTAGTAAATGGGCATGTCTAGGTAGGGACAAGGGTATCCATATCTCTTCACCCTTTCACTTTGGGGGTCATTTGAATTTCACCAGAGCAGTTGACAAGCAACAGTGTTCTACTCATTGTGAACGGTGAATTATTCCTTGCAAATATCTTGACCCTCTTACCATGATTGCATTGGGCATTAGGGATGATGTTGAGAGGAATGTTCACTGTCATAAAGTGGTGCTCTTATGTTGCAGTTCACTGTCCTGCTTTGTTGATTTGGTTAGAGAGTTTTATGCCACTTTCGAGTTTGACCTTCCTATAGGATATTCCGTCACCACTCCAAATGTAATTAAATTTAGCCTTATGGGTCAACATTTTAACTTTTTCATTACCCAATTTAACTTGGCTTTTGGATTTATTGATAGCGAATATGCCAATTCTAGGAAGTACGCTGAGAGTGCCTATGACTATGTAGAACCCTTCTTTTCCTTTCACACTGAAATATAGAAGGATGTGTCTATCGCTAGGGATCATTATGACCCTAACCAGTCTAAGAGTTCCTATTTGAAGGACCTAAGTGCTCGTTATATTCAATGTTTCCTAACTCATAGTTATTTGGGTAGGAAGGATAGTTCAGGTACCTTCTCTGAACCTAAGTTCTTCTTTATTTGATGCATGCAAAATAACATCAAAATTAATCTGGGATGTTGGTTGGCATGTCAATTTAAATCGGCTATGACGAAGCGAAACAAACCTGTGATCCTTGACTCATATATCCCCAATTTGGCAGTCCACTTAGGTGTTATTAATCTATCTGACCATGATTTACATGTTGCTTGTTAAATAGATCCTTTGAATATGGTTTGCCCAAAAAAAATGGGCGTCGTGGAACAGGTTAATAACATTTGGCAGTTTACTCCTTCGGGGCACACTCGTGTGCCTGCTAGCCGGCCTTCCATGTATGCTGATCCCTCCTCTACTTCGGGGATAGCTGAGAATGAGCTTGGACCTTCTACCACCACACCTCCTCTATTGTCATCTTGGGATGCTGAGTGACAGCACCTCCGTGCACAAGTTATCCATCTGAATGAGCAGGTGTCCAATCTTATGTTTTACATGTCCTAGATGTCCCAAAATTTTGTGACTTTCTTCCTGTCGCGCCCCATTCCCCATTTTTAAAAGAAAAATGAAATTTTTACGAGTTTATAAAAATGGATTTTTTTATTTATTTGAGAAAAATGAGTTTTGATTAATTTTGATTGAAAATGAATTTTGATTTTTAGAGGATAAATAAATAAAGAAAATAGGCCTAAAATGGGACTTAAAGTCCGACGATTTTGGCCTAAAATAATAGTTTAAAAAGGATTTTTAATAAAAAGTAGGAGTCACCACTTGGTATTGAGTTAAGGTGTACCAAGTCACCTAAAACGAATTTTAAATAAATAAAAATAGAAAAAAAACCCTTTTTAAACGACTCCAAGTTTTCAAAAATCAGAAAAAAGTGTTCGGGAGTCACGTTTAAAGAAAGAGAAGGCAAGAATAAAATCCAAGATACCCTTTCAAGCTAACCAAGGCTAGTTGCGTGATTTAGTCAAAAATTTTCTTAGTTTAACTTGAAAACTTATCACATTTGGATGTCGCTATATGAATGCAAATCTAGACCTAATCTATATCGGAAGGGTCGAAATATCTCTTCAAAACTTGATTGGGGTAAATCGCATTAATTACGACGTCCAAAAATGATTTTTTGAAGAGGTCACAAATATGCAATCAATGAGACTTGAAAAAAATAGAAAAAAAATTATAATATACAAATATACGTGACCTAAAATGGAGGGATGCAACATAAGGGGTGCGAGGAACTAACACTCGCGACTTCAATTTTTCCTTTAATAGAGGGAATACGAGCGTGCTAAGACTAGAAAGCCATACTCATCCATATCCCATATTCGAGGGGTTATTTCCCTAATTTAATCAAGCAAATGCACTAATATACTCATAACTTTCCTTAAATAAAATGCAAGTCTAATATCATATCTCACACATAGGGATACGGGATATAGAGAGAGAAATACGGGATAAGCAATATATATATGGGAAATATGGGATAAGGGATGCATGTATAGGAAAATGTCATGCAAAATGATAAAAACCCTAAAAAGTAGAAAATATGCATGAAAATGTGGTGATCATCATATAAATATGATCTAACGCGTGGATGGTCCCTAAGGGTCAGCGTTGGACTAGCCCATATCTATGAGTTCCTAATAGCATTGGACTAGCGAAAAATCGAGAAAAAAGGCCACAATTAGCGTTGGACTAGTGTGGTGACGTCACACATTGATTATAACTAAATTAATCATATAAAACATAATAAAAGCAAATAAACACATAATATCACATAAACACATAATACATAAGCATGATATCTAGATGCAAGACCCTAAGAAAGCAAGTAACACGTAAACACACAAGCATGAAAAATACACAAAGTAAATAAAGCAAATAGAGACCTAACTATTACATTTGGAAGCCCTAACTACAATCTCAAAAGGGAAAAAATAAAATAAAAACCTAACTATTATATATTCTATCTAAATACATGTCTTGAACCCCCTAACTATTACAATTTGGCATTTAAATGCCTCTTAAATAATCAAACATTAAATAAAGTGATTAAATAAATAAATGAAATAAAAACATTCAAAAAGCATGCAATTACACACAAAATCACATAGGAGCATATAAGATCAAGTAAAATCGAAGTAAAGGAGTAGAGTGTACCTCTCTTGAATATTAGTGACCTAATGAGATGAAATTTTTCTTATTTACCCTCCAAAATAGAGAAAAGAGTCAAGGCATCACTTTAATTAACAAATAATCACAAAATATGAAAATAAACATGAAATTGAATCAATTAAAGTATTTAAGTGCAAGGACACAACTCATATTCAATAAATTAAAACAAGCAAGGACCTAATTGGAAGAATTAAAGAAGTTTGAAGGGACAAATTATTATTATTACAAATATTAAGGGTTTAAAATAAAATAAAATAAAATTAAGGTTTAAGATGAGGCCTACCAAAACCAAATACTAAACTTCACAAAATAAATGAAAACCCATTTGCTATGATTAAACAACAAGATTACCCAAATTACTAAAATCCAAATCAAAACTATAAATCTATCAAAAATTATTAAACCTTCAAAATTCATCCTAAAATTTACAAATAATCTGCTCAAAAATCATATTAAAACATGCCAAAAGCAATTAAGATTTTGAAGTGACAAAATTGATTATGTTTTTCCAAATTTCAGGCCATAGTAGAATAAGGGAAAACTTGAGGGGTTAAAAATGCAATAAAAATAAGGACCTAATTGAAAGAATTATAAAAGTTTTCAGGTCAAATTATGAAGTTCTAAAACTTTTGGGGTTAAATCACAAAGAAAGGGAAAATGGTGGGACTGAAATTATAAACCTAGACAAATAATCATCGTTTCCAAACGAGCTAACATCAGTTACCATTTCAGCTTTCTTCGCAGACAGAGAAACACCAAAAATTCGATTTTAACTCTAGCCATTCCCAACAAACAATGAAACTCACACAAACTCCCTCTCATACAATCTCATAACATTAATTCGAGTTCATACAAAGGGAAGAATAAGAAAAAGAAAAATAGAAAAGGTGCAAAGAACAAGCACGTCAGAGCCTCTCAAAACTCTGCTTTCTACCATGAAAATCAGCTATTATATCTTGGCATTGCTGATTATTCGTTTTCTTCTCTTGCAAAACCTATATAGAAGCTGTAAGTTCTTCTGAAGGATTTTTGTGGAAAGAAGCAATAAAAAGTGAGGTTGATTCTATTTTACAGAATCATACATGGGAGTTAGTGGATCTTCCTCCTGGTTGTAGACCTTTAGGATCCAAATGGATCTTTAAAAGAAAAATGAAACCTGATTGGCTCTGTCGATAAGTACAAAGCCAGACTTGTAATCAAAGGATACAAGCAACAAGAAGGTTTGGATTATTTTGATACTTATTCTCCTGTTGCGAGAATAAATTCTATCAGAATGATTCTTGCTACCGCTGCATTGAGAAATCTAGAGATACATCAAATGGATGTAAAGACGGCTTTCTTAAATGGTGAGTTAGATGAAGAAATCTACATGGAGCAACCTGAGGGTTTCATAACTCCGGGAAAAGGAAATAAAGTTTGTAAATTAGTAAAATCATTGTATGGATTAAAACAAGCGCCAAAGAAATAGCATGAAAAGTTCGACAATGCAATGATAACTAATGGATACAAAATAAATGAGTGTGACAAATGTGTCTACACTAAAGAAACAGAACATGGCTATGTCATCTTATGTCTTTATGTAGATGACATACTTATTGTTGGTAGTAATGACAAAATGGTCAAGTCTACCAAAGACATGTTGAATTCAAAATTTGACATGAAAGATATGGGGCTTGCTGATGTAATTTTAGGAGTTAAAATTACAAGAATACCAGACGGCTTGGTCTTGAGCCAAACTCATTATGTGGACAAGATTCTAGAAAAATTCAATAAGAATGATTCTGGAATTGCAAGAACTCCATTAGACAATAATTCCCATCTATCTAAGAATAGAAGATAGAGTATTTCTCAAGTAGAATACGCACGAATCATTGGAAGTCTAATGTATTTAATGAGTTGTACTAGACCTGACATTGCATATGCAGTAAGCAAATTGAGCAGGTTTACAAGCAATCCGAGTGCTGATCATTGGAAAGCAATTTCAAGGACCTACGGTACACTCGGAACTATGGACTGCATTACACTAGATACCCTGCTGTTTTAGAAGGGTATGCTGATGCAAATTGGATATCTGATATAAAAGATTCAAAATCCACAAGTGGATATGTGTTCACACTTGCCGGTGGGGCAGTATCTTGGAAGTCTTCTAAACAAACTATTGTAGCTAGATCTACAATGGAATCTGAGTTCATTGCCTTGAACAAATGTGGAGAAGAAGCTGAATGGCTACACCATTTCCTTGAAGAAATTCCAAAATGGGAAAAACCCGTGCCACTAATATGTATTCACTGTGATGGTCAATCAGCAATTGGAAGAGCACAAAATAACATATATAATGGTAAGTCTAGATATATACGTCGTAGGCATAATACCATTAGACAACTACTCTCAACAGGAGTTATCTCTATTGATTATGTGAAATCAAAGGATAACATAGCGGATCCGCTAACCAAAGGATTGAATAGAGAGTTGATTACAAAAATGGCAAAGGGAATGGGACTAAAGCCCATGGAAGGCTAAGTGTTATAAAGGAAACCCAACCTAACTGACTGGAGATCCCAATATCTAGGTTCAAAGGGACAACCTAATTATAAGGACTTAGCATAGTCATTGTGGGGGGATATCCCTAGACCTATTCCGTAATGAAACAATGATGCAAAGGAGAATTAAGGATAGAACAATGGTGTGCTTTAATGATTCTTAAGTGAAGTAATTAATTACTGAAGACTTAAGTAAATCACCTATGTGAGAGTGAAGTGGGGCCGCTTCAAAAAAGAATTGTTTAGGGCTCAATTCTTAAAAACTCTTACTGAACCAGGTTGATATTCATGGCCAAAACGAACATAACTATGAGAACTGAACAAATGGAGCTTGATTCCTGTGTGAAATATATGGTTCATTTACACTAAAAAGTGGGACAGTTCAAAGATATCATGTCTATTGGATTGCTAGTAAAGTAAGTGTATTTCACAAGAGAAGGTTCAACGGGTAACACCAACCTATCTTATGCAGGTTTCAGTCGTGGAACACTACTGTAGAGTCAAATCAAAACAATTTTTTCATTCATGTGGGGGATTGTTGGAAAAATGGCTATATCCATTGTAGAGTGAATGAGAAAATTGTTCTCATAATGGCACTCTTGAAAGAATCCAAGGATAATTATCTATCATTCATTCATGTATATTAATTATCGATACATGATTTTGGATCGGATTCATGTATATTAATTATTGATACATGATTTTGGATAGGATTCATGTACTTAATACATGATTTTGGAGTTATCTTATTGAGATACATGTATGTACATGAATATGGTACTTTGATAAACGTGAAGATAATTATCTGGAATTTAACACTTGTTACCAATTTCTAACAGTCACCCTTGGCCAGCATCTATATATATCTCTCTTTTTATCTTGTTATAAAAGAAGAGCTCTTTCTCTTTTCCTTTGCATCTTCATCTTTTATAGTGTTCCATATTGCTCTAGTTCGAGTTCGCTGAGGTAAAGAAAGTTTGGTGCTGACATAATCACCTTTAATCCGTTGTATCCTGGGAGACAGACGCCTACTTAACCTCGAGCACTCTACCAGGAGGGGGCGAATCTGTTTTAAGGAAATTGTGCTCACAAGCCTCGGATTTTTATTATTGTTATTTTCGATCATTTCTTTCTTTCCGGGTTGTATTTATTCTTCTCTATAGTGTATCAGCCTACTTTTATTAGTTTACTAACAACCATGACTACTTTCAAGTTGGCAAATGTTGTTACTTTGTACCGCAAATGAAGCTGGTATTTATCCTAAATGCACATGGAAGCCTTCAGAGGTCTTCTTGCTCTGTACCTGCTCTGTTTTCATTTGATTTCGAGATTGAAACGCTTAAGATGTCTATTCCAATCGGACAAGACATTTAAAACAATGAGAACTGTTCATAAGATTGACCATTTTTGTCTTCCATGACTACTTTTTCCTACTGAATCTACAGATCTAAAATGGTGACTCGTGTACCTCTTGGAGAAGGAGCAATTACCACCGATTCCCAAATGATTATGAGCCTATAGCTGAGCAAATTACATTATAGTTCTATATTTTTCGAAGATGGATTATTCAAAGTTTTTTAACAGCATCTTTGATAAAATGCAAGGGAAGACAGAAATTGCAAAAAGCTAATTTTCTTTTACCTATTCTATTGCACCTATACGTATTAAGCAGTAAATAGGGAATGGAATCTAGTGGGGACTGGATCCGGAGCCTAGACAGTTGTTAACTTTTGGACTAATTGCTCGGATTATTGTCGAAAAAAAAAAATCGGATCAATGTTATTCTGACAATGTAGCTATACAAAACTATGCCTACCGAGTTGACTAAGCCCGGTAGACAAGAGATTTTCAGGCCGGCAGTTACTGGAAATTTTGGACAAAAGTAGGCGACAATCTACAGCTTAACTTTAAAAAAAAAAAAAAAAAAACTTGCAGGCTCGCAGCCAGCTTAAATTTTTTTTAATTAAAAACTTTTGCTGGTCATAGTTGGGGTTCACCTGCTCCATTAGCCAAAAAAAGCTGCAGGGGAATCTCTTTTTGGTCAATGGGTTCACTTGCTCCTTTTCTTTCCTTTCCTTTTCTTTTCGTTTAAGAATTCATGCACAATAAATGCACACGCAAATTATAGATTAGACACAAAATTTTATCAACAATTTATTTTATCCAAACACATATTGAAATCCTTGAGTTAGATCGTTCAAGCCAATTAAGAGTCTGACTAGTAGATCATCTTGGCACAAAATGATAGTCTCTGTTACTTTTATTACTAGAAAATGTGACAAATAAATAATTTGATAATTTACACAACAAAGATACATCAAATAAGTTGATCCTCATATGACAAGATCAGCCAAAGCAAAACTTGCATTATTTCATTCAAGGCAGCTGCCCCTTGAAATCGAGATTGGTGAAATTATTGCATTAAATATATTTCACCATTTCATGTTATCAAATTTTTCTTCTTTTCTATTTTTTGCCTTTTCATTGTTATATTGCACAATAATTTTATATTTATAAAATTATAGTTTACATTAAAAATTACTTTTTATACTTAACTACCCACTATCATATTTATTTTTACCTTTATTCTTATAACAACCCACTGCCAAATATTAATTTATTTGTATATTTTATTTAGGTAAATATCAATTTTCTATATATTTTATAAAAAAAATATAAAATCAAGTCTTATACATAATAATTCCAACGATTATTTTTCAAAGATTTGGGAAATGCATCTTCTTATATATTGAATGAGGTTTTTTTTATCTAAAAACTTTTTTTAGGATTTAATATAAAATAAAAATAATTGATTTAGCAAATCTATCTGGACATTTTTCTTACGTTTCAACTTAAAAAAAAAATTTAACCAAAAAGGCTACCAGGCGTAGTCAGCCCAGCGGCATAAGTTTTTAGAATATAATACCCTTGTTCACCAAAATGCTAATTTATTATTCATAATTTCTTGCCTTGATGATTTCATTGCTCTTTACATCCATAGCAAACGTTATTTTAGTGATTGGAGATAGCCTGCCTGCAAGCTTTTTTTTTTTTTTTTGTAAAAAGTTAAGCTGCAGGCTGTCGAAAAAAGTTAAGCTTCAGGCTGCAGGCTATCCGGAGTTAAAGTTTAGCTGCAAGCTTTTTTTTCAAAATTTCCTATAGCTGCCGGGCAAGTCAGCTCGGCAGCCAAACTTTAAAAAAAAAAATTCTTTTGCCTGCTCGGTAGGCATAGTTTTATACCACTATATTGTCAGAACAACATTGTTCTGACTTTTTTTCGGCAATAATCAGAGCAATTAGCCGAACTTTTGATGATGCAAATGATGTGAGCTCATCAACGGCCAAAAACATGGAGAACAAAATGGAGATGAGCATAGAGTATTGCAGCTGGTAATGATGTCGAAGCAATTAGTGTAGATGGGAAAAAAATCGAAATGAATTTGGCTTGTAATTTCGTTCCAATTGTCGTTAAGGGTATTGACAAATTCAAAGTCAAAATTTGAAAATCAAAATTTGGTAAGATCGGGGCGGCGTTTAAATCCTCATTTCAGAGTTGAAATCTTTGTTGAGGAGATAATTGGCTCATTTTTTGCTTTGAACATTTAAGATCTCACTACATTGATCATTCATGGTCACCAATATTCTATTCATGCCCAATTCACCGAGTATTCCATCACAAAATTTTAACTTTCATGTGAACAAAATATGATAATGAGAAACTTGTGCATGATGAAGTTTTCAACAAAAGAATGAATATCTCAAAAATAAGAATTTCCATCTAACTATGAGTATTGACAGACATTGTATTCTCAAAATAGGTAGAAAAAAGAAGCAAGCAACTAATAAACACTTTTATCAATTTTCACATGATTCTCTTGTACTAACCACAAGAATTTCTTTTGTATGCGTTGAAATTTCTATTGTCCTAATAAATCAACAAATTGTAAATCTAACTGAACCACATGTAACTTAACCCTAACTACTAGTCTTTTTTTTTATTTTAAACAAGGTACATTCCCTAAACCTATGTTGAAATCATGCCCAATTCACTAGGCATTCCATCTTTCTTTCTTTTTTTTCAAAATCCCATATCAAATAATGTGTATATTTTCTAAATAGTGCGTAAATATTTTTAGTTAACAGCCTGGTACATCTGACAAAAGATAAACTTGTTCGATGATTTCAAGAAAATAGAGTTTCTTACCTCTATTAACCCTGAAATTGCCAACTATTGCAGGACCCCAAACCCTTGAATTATGCAGTTTCTCCGCCTAGAAAACACCATGTGGGTATTGTTGTCCTAATAAATCAACAAATTGTAAACCTAATTGAACTACATGTAACTTAACCCGAACTACTAGTCATTTTTTTTATTTCAAAGAAGAGACATTCCCTAAACCTATGTCGAAATCATGCCCAATTCACTAGGCATTCCATCTTTCTTTCTTTTTTTTCAAAATCCCATCTCAAATAATGTGTATATTTTCTAAATAGTGTGTAAATATTTTTAGTTAACAGTCTAGTACATCTGACAAAAGATAAACCTATTCGATGATTTCAAGAAAGTAGAGTTTCTTACCTCTGTTAACCCTGAAATTGCCAACTATTGCAGGACCCTAAACCCTTGGATTATGCAGTTTCTCTGCCTAGAAAACACCATGTGGTTATTGTTGTCCTAATAAATCAACAAATTGTAAACCTAATTGAACCACTTGTAACTTAACCCTAACTACCATTCATTTTTTTTTATTTCAAAGAAGAGGCATTCCCGAAACCTATGTCGAAGTCGTGCCCAATTCACTAGGTATTCCATCTTTCATTTTTTTTTCAAAATCCCATCTTAAATAATGTGTATATTTTCTAAATAGTGTGTAAATATTTTTAGTTAACAGCCCAGTACATCTGACAAAAGATAAACCTGTTTGATGATTTCAAGAAAATAGAGTTTCTTACCTCTATTAACCCTAAAATTGCCAACTATTGTACGACCTAAACCCTTGGATTATGCAGTTTCTCTGCCTACAAAACATTGTGTGGGTATTGTTGTCCTTATAAATCAACAAATTGTAAATCTAATTGAATCACATTACTAGTCATGTTTTTCATTTCAAATAAGAGACATTCCCTAAACCTATGTCGAAATCATGCCCAATTCACTAGGCATTCCATCTTTCATTTATTTTTCAAATTCCCATCTTAAATAATGTGTATATTTTCCAAATACTATGTAAATATTTTTAGTTAATAGCTCGGTACCTCTGATAAAAGACAAACCTATTCGATGATTTCAAAAAATAGAGTTTCTTACCTCTGTTAACCTTGAAATTGTCAGCTATTGCAAGACACTAAAGCCTTGGATTATGCAATTTCTCTGCTTAGAAAACACTGTATGGGTCTTTTTTAGGAGGAATTCAGGTAGCTATTCCTTGATGAGATAAGCGTTTGGCCAATAACCAAGGAGGTTGTTGGGAGTTGTCCTCTCCATTATCTCAAAGCAGTGTGGGTCTTTTGGAGTGATTTTGGGAATTAACAGATAAGGGAAAAGGGTTTGGAGAAATCTATTTTGATATTATTGCTAAAAGAACTTTCCATTAATAATTTGGGCAGGATAAATTTTTACTGTGCAAATGCCGAGATGCTCCATATTTTTTCATAATGTCTTTTTTTTTTTGTTGCTACTAAATAAAATATCGCCATTCTGCATCCTTCTCCTCACTTGCCGCGTGGCTATGTTTTCTGTCATTGATTTATTTCAATTCATCCAAGCCGTCAAAAGTTTCTGGACGGTTGTTCGGTTGTTCGGTGACCGTCCAGGCCCCTTGTCCGGTGGGACTTATTCTGATGCTCTGGAGGCCTCGTTACCACGAACCACTTAGTGCAGTGGGAAAATTCAATCTCGGGACTAAAGATTAGACAACTGATTGTGGGCAATAGATTAGGGTGTAATCGCATACTTTTTTGATCAATCGTCCAATTGTTCAATCCTTATTACATGCCCTCAAGTCAATTGTTCAATCCTTATTATATATCAACGATCTTGCACTAACGGATTTTGGGTTGTTAGTATTAAAGTTTAAAGGAATAATTTCAGACACGTCCTCTGTCGTTTCTAACAGTTTAATTATCCATTTCCCTGAAATTTTAGAAATTTTAGAAATATCACTGACCTTCATTGAAACTAATTCTCTTGTAACAACTAATTCAAAAAAGCAACAATAAAAAATGATTTCAGGAGTAAGAACACTATTTGATTCCAAAAGTGCCCATCAACTAATGTGCTAGTTAGTTGACTTACAATCTCCGTTTGAATTAACATTTTTTTAGGGTGTTTTTGAAATATTTTATTGTAACTATATAGGCGAAAAACTTTTACTGTAAATGAAGTTATTTTAGGTATTTTTGAGGCTTTTTTTTGTATTTTTGGTATTTTTGAGGTTGTTTTTGATATTTTTTGTTATTATTTTTATTTATGTATTACTGTAGTATTGCATATGAAAATCTTATTTTTTGAAAAATGACCAATCCAAATGCAGCCACTTAAAAGTGGAAACAAAGACCGAAAGTCAAAGAGTTTTCAGTGTAATTGAGAGAAATTGCAATACTAATAGGAGCATGGCAAAAATTAGCAACAATGCCTACATTCCATGGAGCAGCATAGAGTAGCAAGCTTAAAGAATTAGAGAGGAGAAATTGTTAATTTAGAATCAAGATTTCATGGTAGAATTCTTGAAGCTAATTTATAAACATATTTTTCCATTTGTTTTTTGTATTTTTGGCATTAATCCAGTTATTCTCATGAAAAATCTATGAGATAATAATAAATTAAAATGAATTAAATATTCATGTCTTGATCTTTTTTTAGAAAGAAATTACAACAACTGCTAAAATATAGAAAAAAAATTAATTATCAAAAAATATCTGTAAGGATTTAATATTCAAGATTTCCAAATCTTTTAAATTCCAAATTATGGCTAATTTAATTTACAAGTAGTTTAATTGTTTCTCTTTCTCTCTAACTCCTTCGACTCCTCTCAAACAAAACAACAACTTCTTCCATGGGAGGAGAGAAGCCATTTATTCTCTCCCCCTACCTCCAATGATTTCTTTTCTTTTCTTTTTTGTGTTTGTAGGTAATAAAGTCTCTCCTGTTATGGTTTTCTAATGAAAATTTTTCTCTCTTCTAGAGTTTTTCTAGTGGGAGTTTCTTCTCTTCTCAAGTTTCTAGTAAGAGTTTTTTTATTACTTTATGTCGTTTCATTCTTTTTTCTTTGTCAAATCTCAATCTTTTTAGATCTGTTTGTCAAATATGAAGTTTTTGTGTCTATTTTGTCAGATTTCAATTTGATATATAATCTTGAAACAGTCAAACAGTAGATCTAGCAGGAGAAGGGATACGGGGCAGAAGGACCGTCCCTGAGCGGTCCTCTCACAAAAAAAAATGAGAGGACTGCAATAGGCCACGTAGAATGGGAGCAACAGCAAAGGAAAACGACGTTGTTTTAGTAAGTGAGTAGGAAAAAAAATAAAAAAACATCTGAGGGGCTAACGGGCTCCGTTAAAATACCTCAGCTGTTCCGTTCCAAAAATTCCCGCTCAAATTAATGAGGCACGACTCTTCATCTGAAATTTTCAAATGAAATAGAATTTTGGTCTCCCTCCAAAAACATATCTTGTGAACATTCATTCACAATTCCAGAGTATCAGCAAAATAATATCCCTACCCCAAATTGGGAAGTTTCAGATGAGAGGTTTTTGGAGAAAGTGTATAGTGTTGCAGAAGTAACTGTTGCGGGACAAAAATTTTTCAAGAAGGCTGCAACAAGACGGAAGTTGGTGAGATCTAAAGCAGGGATAGACTCAATCGAATTGGACTAAACCCCAAAGGTAAGAATATTGCAAACTCATTGCACTATTTGGCTTGTTTTGCGACAGAAGAGGGATGAATTTACTTGCATGATTTTGTTTGTACAACTCGTTTAAGACAGTGTGACATGAATAATGAAATTGAAATTCTGGCGAAAACTCCTAAACAAGGAAATCATATGGGTAGCATAAATTAGATACATTGAGAGCCAACTTAAAGAACATATGCACAGGGAACTTATGCATGCCAAGTGTTTGTAAATTTGACTCAATTGATGAATTAAAGTTCTCACCTTTTAAAATCTGGTTGCATAGTATACATATATCTTGGCTAAAAGAGGTTGAGTGGGGTGGCTTGCGTAGCAAAAACTATCAGGGTAGTTGATAAGTACATGTCTATCAAAATTTATAACCGCATGGCGAGAAATTTACATAACTTAGTTGTTTCTTTGAATTTGCAATTAGGTGTTGGTTCATCAGTAATGTTGTCTACATGGCACATAATATGATATTAAAATTGCTATACAGATTGTTAGTAATTATGTTGACTTCATCGCAGTGTGTATGTGTTGAAATGGGCCAAACGTGTACATAATTAATGACTTATGTGCAATCTTTTTGTTGATGGAATGAGTAAGTGCAATGGTTCACATTGTGATGACTGATGTACACGTGGTAATTGACAGAAAATGCAGTTGTTGATAGCAACAAGTTGACAGAGGATGGGATTCCTAAAACAGGAATGGGGTTTGATGCAGAAGATGAGGCTTATAAATTTTACAATACATATGGTTTTGTCATGAGTTTCAACATCCAAAAAGACTACTTGAACAAGGACTAGGATGGCTTGATAACATCAAGAAGGTACACTTGTTGTACGGTATCCCATAATACTTGTGTATGCTTACATGGTCATAAATTTATAGAAGTTAGCTTATTGTTTAAATTTGCAATTAATTATTGGCCCTTACATACTATCACGTACATACACATAATGTGAAAATGAATTTGGGTTAATATCAGAAACCTCCCTTGAGGTTTCTTCTAATAACATCTAGCACCCCCCATATTTTTGAAATCACACTTAGCACCCCTGGAATGACAACTTTGGTTTCTTGTCAGCCCCTCTATTTGAAAATGGTAGTAAAAAATGAATTGTAGGAGAGAGACTTTATTTTTGTTTCACTTTTACCCAAAGCCCAAAATGATTAGTGAATTTTAGAAGATAAAAATAGAAATAAATAGGCATATGATATTAATTTAGAAGCTGAGGGTGTAAAAGTGTAATAAAAAGAATGTTATAACTAATTATCAGAGATTTTGGCGATATAGAGATGCATAACTAATTATGGACCTGGGGCCGGAACGGTTGCACTCCGGAAGCTTGTGTGCATTTTGCACACGGTGTAACATCATTTGTACACGTTGTAACACTAGAATAACAGCGAGTAATTATACTACCTTTAACAGTAGTAACCGTCCCTGCCCCTTCTCCACTAATTACATAGTCCATGATACTACATTGGATCAGTCTAGTAACATGATACGTAAGCCTTATATTGCAATCCAATTCTGAACAAAAACACCATCTACAACTAGTTGTTTAGATGGTGAAGATTGCAATGCACAAAACTATACACAAGTAGTTCTAAAATCAGTCAAACAGCACCATAAGTGGCAGGAAATATAAATCAGATGCACATTGCACCACTTATCAAAAAATTGTCCACAAAAGCTAACATTGCTTCAGTATTGCTGGGAGCTAAGAAGACTAGTACCTAAACTACTTCAGATACCACAAGCAAGGATTGCGGGGAACCTTTAGCACTCTCAAAACATCATAGAGAAACTGCTGGTTATAGTGTTAGAGGCCACTATTGCAGCAGTATTAATGCTAACAGAAGTTTCGGCTTGAGATCCACCATTTAGAGTAGCTTGAGCATTTGGTACAAAGGGAATTATACCTTGCTTGTTTACAGCAGCTTTGGTTTTCATTGAAGACCTTCCTCTCTGCATCAGAAAAGAACAAATTTAAACTTTTTTGCTGCAAAACTTTAAATTACTCCAGTAGTGCACTAGTTCTGAATTTTGCAGCAGCAATGTATGACATTATAATGCTTACCCTCTTAGTAGAAGTGCTTGTGCTAGCCTGCAAATTAACTTGCACATTGACAGCTGCATCTTGTTGGCGAAAACTTGGATTACTCCCCTGACTTGAAACAACCACTGGCACATTTCCTTGTACCTGATCCTAGATCACAGAAGACATGATAAACAAGTTAATAATATGTGCAACGTATATACTTTGGTACATGATCAGATGATCAGATTGAACTTAGTTACCCAAAGCACAGCCCCTGCCAATCCCGTGTTAGCTATGCCTCTACCAGGCTTTCCTCTCCTTAGAGCACCCTGCAATGTAACAACTTCAAAATTGAGCATATAATTATCTAGCTCCCACAAGTTAGCTAATATTTTGTGATTATCAGGACAAATTTGGTCCATTTTACATGTATACATATTCAAATAACTAACACTTAACGTGATGTATATTTTTGTAAACTGATTGTACCTCATAAATCACCCTGTGTAAAGTACTCACAGATAAGCAAGAATTACTCATACAAGTAAAATTACATATCTACTATAGGGAGATGCACAAATTGATCAAAGGGCTAAATAACCATTCGAAATTTATGCGTATACATGCACTACCTTTTATAGAAATACACAGTCAAGTAACTAACATCTAACATAATGTACATTTTTGTAAACTGATCGTACGTCATACATCACCCCTTGTAAAGTACTCATAAATAAACAAGGACTACTCATACAAGCAAAATTACACATCTACTATAGGGAGATGCATAAATTGATCAAAGGGCTAAATAATCATTCCAAATTATGCGTACCATTACACTACCTTTTATAGATATACATAATCAAGTAACTAAGATCTAACATAGTGTACATATTTGTAAACTGATTGTACCTCATAAATCACCCCGTGTAAGGTGTTTATAGGCAAATTGTGCGCCAAAACAATGGCATTTTTGTTATTTTCTGGTTTCCAATAATTTTTCTTATTCATTATTTTTTTCCA